>NW_026111954.1:415000-420000 GCF_024679095.1 Eriocheir sinensis
AAAAAAGAATAAAAGTTTGTGTTTAGGTTTGAATAAAAAGTTTGAATAAAAAGATTGTGTTTAAGTTTGAATAAAAGTTTGAATCAAAAGATTTAATTAAAAAATTGTCGTTTGTTGGTGTAAACTGACAAAAAAATGTATAAAAAAAGGTGTTGGAGAATATGCAATAATCATTAAAAGAGTGTGGGCTAATATTGAGGAGCTTATGGGCAAATCCAAAATTTAGGTCAATACTAACTTAAGTTCTTATAGTCTTGTTAAACTTACCATTGCTAGTAAACCTAGTAGAGAATTTTATCTATATCTGCAAAGGGAGGGGGGGAGGGAAGGACCTATTAGTAGAGAGGCATAGCAGTAATAAGTTAAAGGACCTTTGATCTAAATTAATATAAAACTGAAAAAAAAGAGATTGAATGTGTTTCGTTTTTAATCGCATTCTCTCTTTCATCCTCTCCTTCCTTTCTCTCGCTTCTCATCTCCATTTTGATCTTTTCTCTTCCTCTCCTCTTTCTTTTTCCTTTCTTGTTTTCTTGTCTTCTTATCATCTCGTCCTTTCCTCTTTATTGTCTGCCTGTTTTACCTTCTTCTCTTATGCCCACTCCTGTTTCTTCTATTTTCTCTTCCTCTCCTTTTTCTCCTTGTTTTCTTTTTTTCACCCACCATTCTATAAATCATTATCTCTAACTATCTATCTATTTATCTATCTATCTATTTATCAATCTGTATCTATTTACCGCTTAAGAAATATTGCAATCCCCGCCGTTCACTGAGATATAAAGAACAGCCCAATAATTCTAACGTGAGCCGATTACAACAAATAATAATTACATAACTACACTGTGCTCGGAGCTTAGGGTAATTACCGTGTGTGTGTGTGTGTGTGTGTGTGTGTGTGTGTGTGTGTGTGTGTGTGTACAAAGGGTTTAAGTAATGTAGTAATTTTGGCTCTATTACTTTCTCTTTTAATTACATTTTTTCCATACTTTTGTTTTCTCTATTATTTTTATCATTTTTTATTTCAATATTTGTTTATTTTATTTTTCTTTGTTTATCATCAGTATTTTTCTCTGTCTGTTATGTTTTGTATCTATTTGGATTATTTTATTTTATTTATTTATTTATCACATTATTTATTTTTTGTTTTTATTGTAAGGTTAAGAAGTTATATTTAGCACTCTCTCTCTTTTTCATTCTTTCCTTCTTTTTCTTTATTTCTATCTCTCCCTTTCATTCGTTCTCTCTCTCTCTCTCTCTCTCTCTCTCTCTCTCTCTCTCTCTCTCTCTCTCTCTCTCTCTCTCTCTCTCTCTCTCTCTCACACACACACACACACACACATGCCTGTCACGGTACTTTTACATACAATGAATTATTAAAAGCTTCCTACATTCCTTCCTTTCTCTTTTTCCTTTCTCCTCCTCCTCCTCCTCCTCCTTATCTTCCTCTTCCTTCTTCTCTTCCTGTTCTCCTGTTCTAGTTCCTCCTCTTCTTCTTTCTATTTTTTCTTCTTTCTTTTCTGTTTTTCTATCTTTTCTTCTTTTTATTCAGCTCACACTTCTTTTCCTCCTCCTCCTCCAAGGGATCATAAAACACGGACACACAAAAAACATTCCATTCCTTTATTCGACAAAACAACAACAACAACAACAACAACAACAACAACAACAACAACGATAGGGGAGCGAAATCACACCCGAGAGAGAGAGAGAGATTAAATTTACACGAAATGGAAGGAAAGAGAATAGGGTTAAAAGGGAGAGAGGACGGAGAGAAGGAGGGAGGGAGAGAAGAGAGGGAGGGAGAATGGAGGGAGGGAGGAAAGGAAGTAGGAAAATGGAGAGGAAGGACGATAGAAGGGAGGAAACGAGGAAGAAGGGGAGAGAAGGAAGGAAGGAGGGAGGAAGGGAGAGCAGGGAGAGAGGGGAAGAAGAGGAAATGAGAGGAGAAGGGAAGCATGAAGATGGAAGAAAGGAGAGAATAAGGAGAAGGAGGAGGAGAAGAAGGAAGAGAAGGAGGAGAGTAGGAATGAAGGAGGAAGGAGGAAAATATTGTGAAAGGTAAAATGTAAATTAAAGTAAAAAGGAAAAAAAGAGGAATATAGGAAAAGAAAGCGAAGGGAAAATAAAGGGAAAAAAAAGCCCCAAAAATATATATAACAAGAAAAAAAGTGTTAAGAAAAATAGATAAACAGTGAGAATATAGTTTTTTTCCTTATTTTCTCTCTCTCTCTCTCTCTCTCTCTCTCTCTCTCTCTCTCTCTCTCTCTCTCTCTCTCTCTCTCTCTCTCTCTCTCTCTCTCTCTCTCTTCCTACTTTCTTCCCTCTATTTTTTGTTCTACCATTTTATTCTTTTTTTTCATTCTTATTCCTTCTTTCCTTCCTTGCACTCCTTTATTTCCCTTTCCCTTCCTCCTCTTGTCTCCTATATTTCCTCCTTCCTTATTTCTTTTATTTTCCCTCCTCATATTTCCAGTTTCTCTTCTTTCTCGTCTATTCCAATTCCCTCCTCCTCGCCCTATTTCTTTCCTCCTTCCCACCAATCTCCATTTCTTTCCCTCCTATCTCCTATTTTATCTCTTCCTCCCTTTCTTCTCCTCCTCCTTTCTCCTCTTATTCCTTCCTTCCAATCTCCATTTTTTTCGTCCTAACTCCTACTTTATCTCTTTCTTCCTTTCTTCTCCTTCTCCTTCCTCCTCTTATTCCTTCCTTCCTCTCCCTTCTCCCTTCTTTCCTCTTTCTCTTCTTTCCCTATATCGTGTCTATTTTCTCTTTTTTTACTATTCTCTTCTGCATTTTTTATCCCTTTCCTTCTTTCTTCCTTGTTCTTTCACTGCTCCTTCTTCTTCTCCTCCTCCTATTACCTTTTTCTTTCCTCCTCCTTTCCTCTTTCCTCCAATCTTTTTCTACACCATTCAATAGGCTCATTTTTTCCTCCTATCTCTTCCTTCATCTCTCCCTTCCTTTCTTCTCTCTCTCCTTCCTCCTACTCCTTCCATCCTTCCTCTCTCTTTCTTCTCTTCTCTTTCTTCCTCCAATCTTCCTCTTACTCCATTCATTAGATCCATTTTTTTCCTCCTATTTCTTCCTTTATCTCTCCCTCCCTTTCTTCTCTCTCTCCTTCCTCCTCTTATTCGGAGCCTAATTACCTCCAGGTGATTACTTTTGGCCTCATTAAGAACAGGTGTGAAGGTAAGGTGCACACACACACACGCACGCACACGCACACACACACACACACACACACACACACACACACATTTAGAGAGAGAAATAAAAACACACACACACACACACACACACACACACACACACACACACACACACACACACACACACACACACACACACACACACACACACACACACACACACACACACACACACACACACACACACACACACACACACACACACACACACACACACACACACACACACACACACACACACCTTGATTAAACTCGCACGTATGTATGTTTTACCTTCATACCACCTGTTAATTAAGACCCAGGTAAGGAAAGGTAAGGAAAGGTAGGAAAGGGAAGGGAAGGGAAGGCAAGGCAAGGGATGGGATGGGATGGGATGGGATGGGA
Source organism: Eriocheir sinensis (assembly GCF_024679095.1). NCBI lineage: Eukaryota > Metazoa > Arthropoda > Malacostraca > Decapoda > Varunidae > Eriocheir > Eriocheir sinensis. The sequence continues at coordinate 418,591 of NW_026111954.1, forward strand.
AGAGAAGGGAAGGGAAAGGAAGGGAAGGGAAGGGAAGAAAAGGGAAGGAAAGGGAAGGGAAGAAAAGAAAAGGGAAGGGAAGGAGAGAGAAGGGAAAGGAAGCGAAGACAAGGGAAGGGAAGGGAAGGGAAGGGAAGGGAAGGGAAGGGAAAGGAAGGGAAGGAAAGAGAAGGGAAGGGAAGGAGAGGAAAGGGAAGGAAAGGAAAGGAAAGGGAAGGGAAGGGAAGGGAAGGAAAGGGAAGGGGAGGGAATGGAGGGGAAGGGAAGGGAAGGGAAGGGAAGGGAAAGGAAAGGAAAGTTAAAGGCGATAAAATTAATTTAAATGAAATTAAATGAAAAGAAAGGAAAGTATAGGGAAGAAGAGGGAAGGGATGGGAAAGGTAGGGTAGGAGAGGGAAGGGATGGGAAAGGTAGTGTAGGAAAGGGAAGGGAAGGGAAAGTAGATAAAAAAAGAAAGGAAGGGAATGGAAAGGGAAGGTAAAGTAAAATAAGATAAGAACAGGGAAGGGAAGGAGAGGGAAGGGGATGGAAGGAAAGGAAAGGGAAGGTAAGGGAAGGCTAGGCAAGGCAAGGGACGGAAAGGGAAGGGGAAGAGATGGAAAGGGATGGGAAGGGAAGTCAACGGGTGGGAAGGGAAGGCAAAGAATGGGAAGGGAAGGCAAGGCAAGAACGTGTAGTGAAGGAAAGTAAGTAAAGGTAAGGAAGAAGAATACATAGGAATACATAGGAAGAACAGACACCAGAAGACCTATCGGTCTATGGCGAGGGTGTCTGTTTACTACCGCTACTACTAGTAATCTACGTGTGGTAGGACAGGACAGAATAGATGAAGGCTCCTCCCCACCCACCTCTCCCTCCGGCAACGTGCCGGCAGGAAATAGTTAGAAGAGAACACCATGTACCTTTAAGGAAGAAAGGGACATGGAAATTTTACAGTAAAGAGAGAAATAAGAGGAAATTACTACCCTTAACTTACACTACTGGTAACCTAAGCTGTGGGGGAAAATGGCTTCATTACATAAGAACATAAGAACATAGAAACACAGGGAGACTGGAAGATGCCGAGTGGCCTACACAGGGCAGCCCCAGAATCCCCCCTAATACCCACGATGAGTGAGGTGTAGTTTCAGGGGCACAGGTGGAGGCTTGATCCTCGTTTTACCGGCGGTACTATGCACGCACCAGTACCCTGTCACCTTACTGCACCCACACCTCACTCCACCTGTCATGCGGACATTAACTGTTGCTTTGCTCTATTGTTAACTTACGCTACTTGCAATATAGGTTGTGGGGTAGAATAATATGGATTTAGGTTGAGGTCTTGCTGCAATCTGTCTGAAAACATGCGAAGAAGGGTCGGTATAATCTTATATCCCTGAAGTACTTATCGAATGAAGACTTGAAGCTATT
>NW_026111954.1:427500-430000 GCF_024679095.1 Eriocheir sinensis
GTCTCCTCTTCATCTCTTCTCTCTCCTTCCTTCTCTATTTTCTCTCATCTTCCCTGTCTCCCTTTCTCTTCTCTCTCTCCTTTCCCTTTTCTCCTTTTCTCCTTCCTTCTTCTTCCTCTTTATTTTCTCTCTTCCTCTCCTCTTGTTCTCTTTCCCTATTCTCTTCCCTATCTGTCTCTGTTTTTTCTTTCCCTCCTCCTCTGCCGTAAATTTACACACACACACACACACACACACACATGATAACACGCCCGCACACACAATGGGACATACACATCAATTTACGTACACGCAATCCACATGAACATATCAATACACACACGCACACACGCACACGCACACACACACACACACATGCTGTTACACACACTGAATTTATGTGTATACGGTGCAACACACAATCATTTTGACTTGCATTAGGGTAATCACACGCACACGCGCACACACACACACACACACACACACACACACACACACACACACACACACACACACTATATTTATCACATTACCAAATATAGACAATCCTTGCTAAGTTATTTATATACAAGGTTCAAATTCCCTCCTTCCCTCCGTCCCTCCCTCCTTTCCTCCCTTCATTACCTTCCTTCCTCCTCTTACTTTGCATACCTCCCAACTTACCTACATTAGGGAAAGAGAGGAGGAGGGACACAGGAGGAAAGGAGGTGAATATTGGAATAGAGAGGGAAAGAGAAGAAAAGTTGAAGGGGGAAGAGGAGGAAGAGAGGATAATGGAAGAGAAGAAAGGTAAGCGAAGGATAGAAGGAGAGAAAAAGGATAGAAAGTGAAAGAAAGAAGATTACGAGAAGAAAAACCGGAGAATGAAGAAGAAAAAAAGAAGAAATATTAAAGAGATTGAGGGAAAGAAAAGGAAACGAATGAAGGGAAGAATGTGAAAGACTAACTATCTATCTATCTATCTATCTATCTATCTATCTATCTATCTATCTTTACCCATTTGTTTATTAATATTACATAAAAATATTTCTCCCTCGCAAGATGACTCAGTTGAGATGAAAATATTTACTGCAATTTACGAGCAAGGGCAGGAGGAGGAGGCGGAGGAGGAGGAGGAGGAGGAGGAGGAGGAGGAGGAGGAGGAAGGAAGGAAGGAAGGAAAGGAATGATATGGGATCGAATAAGATTTATGGAGGAGATGGAGGAGGAGATGAAGAAGAAAAAAAAGAAGAGGAAGAAGAAGAGGAAGAAGAAGAAGAAGAAGAAGAAGAAGAAGAAGAAGAAGAAGAAGAAGAAAAAGAAGAAGAAAAAAAGGAAGAGGAAGAAGAAGAAACATTGAAGCATTTGAAACATTTTATTATCCCTTATACAATTATGTATTTACAATAGTTTTGTAGTGCAGGGAGCCCATTTAAAGCTGGGAGCTTTTTGGGCAGTACTGGAAACTTAGGTGCCGGATTTAATCAATAGTGCAAAAAGAAAAATATATATATATATATATATATATATATATATATATATATATATATATATATATATATATATATATATATATATATATATATATATATATATATAATAATATATAATATATATAATATATAATAATAATATATATATATATATATATATATATACATATATACACATACAAACATATAATATATGACAAAAGTAAAATGATGATAATAATGATAATAATAATAATAATAATAATAATAACAATAATAATACCGGTAATAATAATAATAATAATAATAATAATAATAATAATAATAATAATAATAATAATAATAATAATAATAATAATAATAATAATAATAATAATAATAATAATAATAATAATAATAATAATAATTAACATTGTGATAATTATAAAATAATAGTAGTGTAAATAATAATTAAAGTGATAATATTAACACAATATCATTAGTACAAAAATTGTAATTGATTTATAAAAATAATATGGTAGTACTGTAAATGATCATGTAAGTAGTAATAGTATTAATACAATAATAATAGTATAAGGTAATAATTGATTAAGCTGAGGACACACTCTGACAGATGATACATGGACTTAATAATTATAACTGAGAAGAATATGTTTTTAAAATTGTTTTTTAAAGGAGTGTATTGAATTTAGAGCTTTAATACTATTAGGAATAGAATTCCAGGTTTTAGGTCCTGAATAAGAAAGTGAGTGTTGAAAAAGTGTTAAATTATGGGCAGGTGTACGTAAATTTTCATGAGTACGGGTGAAATAAGTATGTTGTGGCTGTAAGGACACGGAGGTTTCACTTTTGATCTTTTTATACATGTAAATACCAATTTGTAGCTTATTTATGTCAAAAAGTTTTAAGGAATTTGTTTCTTTAAAGAGAGTTTGTGTGTGGGCAAAGTAGTCACTGTTTGTAATAATTCTTATTATTTTCTTATGAAGTCTAAACAGAGGTAACAGGTGTGTGGGGTAGGTGTTGCATCAGATAGGCGTACAGTAATACAGGTGTGGTAAGACATGTGC
>NW_026111954.1:435000-440000 GCF_024679095.1 Eriocheir sinensis
CAATAAACAGCGTTCCAGGTGGGCGTAACGGCCTGATTGACAGCCTTACCTGGCCGCGGCAATTAGCAGGTCGTCACGCCGGGTGCGAGGATCCGGCCACCAGCAATTACCTGCAATTAATGGTTCATGAGACAGGTGGGCGCGCAATGAACGGGGAGGGTTTTATAAGGGTTTGTTTTAGTGTTTTATTATTTATTTTATTATGGTATTTTTATATTAGTATTCTATTATTTTATTTTATTTTAGTATTTTTATTAGTGTTTTATTATTTTATTTTATTTCAGTATTTTTATCAATATTTATTTTGGGTTTGATTTTATTGTTTTTTGTATGTTTTTTGCAATTTTTGGTCATCATTATTATTATTATTATTTTTTAGTTACTTGATTGTTTGTTTATTTGTATATTTCTCATCGTTCTCATTCTTATTATTCGTTTTGTAATTGTTTTTATTGCTATTGCTGTTGTTATTTTTATTTTTATTATTAAAACATAAACAAAAACAACAGCTATTACTACTACTACTACTACTACTACTACTACTACTACTACTACTACTACTATCACCATCACCGCCACTATCACCATAATCATCATCATCATCATTATTATTATTATTATTATTATTATTATTATTATTATTATTATTATTATTATTATTATTATTATTATTATTATTATTATTATTATTATTATTATTATTATTATTATCATTGTTGTTCTCCTAAGTCAATTAAATTCGCGATATTATCTTGCGCCTAAATTAAGAAACTTTGTCTTTAATCAATCATCCATCCGAGAGAGAGAGAGAGAGAAAATAAAACTAATACCAAGAAGATGGAAGGAAGACACAAGAGTTAATAGAAAGGAAGAAAAGAAAGGAAGAGGAGGAGGAAAGGAATAAAAAAAGAGGAGTAGATAAAACGAAAAAAAGAGGACGAAGGAAAAGAGTAAAGCGATGAAGAAAAATGAAAGGGAAATGAAGGAGGGAAGAAAAGATGAAAAGAAAAGACAAAGAAAAAAAGAGGAAAAGAATAAGGAGGAAGCGAAAATAAATAAATATGAGGGGAGTGGATAAAAGAGAAAAGAAGAAAGGGAACACGAAGGAATAAAGGGAAAAAAATAAGAGAAGAAAGGGAGGAAAGAGTGAAAAAAGAAGAAGAAGAGCAGGAAAAAATAACTGGCTGCAAATTATAAAGGAAAGGAAAGAAGAATAGAGAAAAAGGAAATAAAAATATGATAAAAGAAAAGAATAAAAAAGAAGACGAAAAAAGATGGAAAGCGAAATAAAATATGAAAATAAATAAAACTAGAAGAATATAGGAGGAAGAAAAGTAAAAGAGAAGCGGGAAAAGGGAAATGATAATAAAAGGGGGAAAATAAAAAAATTGAGAAAAAATGAAGAAACAAGATGAAAGAGGAGAGAAAACAAAAAAAGGAACATAACTGGAAAAGAAGGAGAGGAAAAGAAGATAAAAGAAAAAGAGGAATGAAGAAAAATACAGGAAAAAACAAAATTAAGAAAAAGGAAAAATATGCGTAGAAGAAAAGGAAATCTAAATAGGGAAAAGAGGAGATAAAAGAGGAAAAGACAGGAATGAAAAAACAGAGGAGAAAGGAGAGGAAAGAAGGAAGGAGAAGATAAAAAATAGGAGAGGAAACAAAACTGGAGGAATGTTGCTAATTTCCTCCCCTCTTTCTCTCCCTTTATTCCTCCATTCTTTCCTCCATATCTCCCTTCCTTCCTCCCTCCATCTCTCCATATGTTTCCTCCACCCTCGCATTCCATCTCTAATTGTTTCCCTCCTTCCCTCCTCCTCCTTCATTCTCTCCTCTTCCTCTTCCTCTTCCTCCTTTCCTCCGTCTCTTATCTCTGTTATGTCCTCTCATTCAATTTAATATCTTCCTCTTATTCTTTCTCCTTTTCCTCCTTGTCTTTCCTCCGATTTGTCTTTCTTCTCCTCCTCCTCTTCCTCTTCCTCCTCCTCCTCCACCTCCTCCTCCTCCTCCTCCTCCTCCTCTTCCTCCTCCGCATTTTCCTTCTCTTTCTGAAATTCTTCCTCCTTTTCTTTTTCCTCCTCATCCACCGTCTACTACTACTACTATTATTATTACTACTACTACTACTACTACTACTACTACCATACTGCAACTATTACTACTTTCACCACAAGTACTACTACTATTACTACTACTACTACTACTATTACTACTACTACTACTACTATTACTACTACTACTACTGCTACTACTACTACTACTACTACTACAACTACTACTACTCTCAATTTCACTTTCTCTTCATTTTCCATTCCTGTATCTGCCATTTCATTTCTCTCTCTCTCTCTCTCTCTCTCTCTCTCTGTACGCTCTCCTCTCTCTTCTCTCTCTCGATTTATACATCTCTCTCTCTCTCTCTCTCTCTCTCTGTCAATACTTATCGCATTATCTTCAACTCAATTTCCTCCAGTCCAGGGTTTAGGAGGGAGGGAGGGAGAGGGAGGGAGGAGAAGGAGGGAGAGATGAGAGGAAGGAGAGAGGAGATAGAGAGAGAGGAAAGGAGAGAGAGAACAGAGAGAGAGAGAGAGAGAGAGAGAGAGAGAGAGAGAGAGAGAGAGAGAGAGAGAGAGAGAGAGAGAGAGAGAGAGAGAGAGAGAGCGAGGAAGGAGGTAAAAATATAGGTCAATTCCTGTACCTTTTATCCCGTTCCCCTTACAACAGAGAGAGAGAGAGAGAGAGAGAGAGAGAGAGAGAGAGAGAGAGAGAGAGAGAGAGAGAGAGAGAGAGAGAATGATTGATGGATTGTTGTTATTGTTATCTTAATGGATTAAGGTTTTATATATGGTCTCTCTCTCTCTCTCTCTCTCTCTCTCTCTCTCTCTCTCTCTCTCTCTCTCTCTCTCTCTCTCTCTCAGGATAGTATTTTTTTAATATCACAAAAAGGTTCACAAAATACGAGTTTAGAATTGCAAAACACACATACACACACACACACACACACACACACACACACACACACACACACACACACACACACATAAAAAATACTCCCCTACATAATCTATTATTCTCCTTTTGTTTTTTCTTCTTTCTTCCGTCATTCTTTGCTTTCTTCCTTCCTTCCTTATTTCTTCCCTTCTTTCATTTCCTTCTTCCTTCCTTCGTTATTTCTTTCCTTCCTTCCCTCCTTCCACTCTTCCTTCCTGCCTTCCTTCCCTCCTTCCACTCTTCCTTCCTGCCTTCCTTCCCTCCTTCCACTCTTCCTTCCTGCCTTCCTTCCCTCCTTCCACTCTTCCTTCCTGCCATCCTTCCCTCCTTCTACCCTTCCTTATTTCCTTCATTCATTCATTCAAGTTTTTCCCTCTTCGCCTTACCGACTATTCTCTTCTTTTCTTCCCATTATCGATTTAAGGGAGGGAGGAGAAGGAGGAGGAGGAGGACGAGAAGGTGGAGGAGGAGAAGGAGGAAACATGGAAACAAACATGGACCAGCAGGCATCAGAAAGGCTGTCGGCTCATTACAAGGCTGCCTGCTTTCAGTGATTTAATCAATCCGTTTGCCATAGGAGTGGCTTGCAGGGAAGGATTAAAGCACTTGTGTATCTACTCTTGGATACGTTCAGTTCACTCCCGATGCAGCAAAGTGGCGATCAATGCGTTTCTAGAAGGAGTTGATGGTCTCTGCGCTAACCACTTCTGCAGGAAGGCTGTTCCAGTGGCGAACAACTCTATTCGAGAAATAACTCCTGCCGATGTCGGTATTGCATCGCTTTGCTTGAATTGTTTTTCCATTGTTTCTTGTCCTCGGGTTAGTTTGTAGCGTGAAGAGTTTGGAATGATCTACATTGTTGAGCCTGTTCAGGTACTTAATGACTTGTATCATGTCTTCCCGCAGTCGTCTCTTTTCCAACGTAAAGAGGTTGAGTCGCTCGAGTCGCTTTTCATAGGGCTTCGTCCTCAATGATGGTATCATCTTCGTGGCGCGACGCTGTACTCTCTCAAGTAATTCAATGTCTTTCCTGTAATTTGGAGACCAGAACTGCACGACGTATTCCAGGTGGGGCCTTACCAGCGAATTATACAAGGATAACATAACTCCCGGCGTCTCGTATTAGAAGTTCCTCGCTATGAAGCCGAGCATAGTATTGGCTTTTTTAGGGTGCGGCCACACTGCTCGCGGTTTGCTGGGAGGGTAGAGGGTAGCGGGATGCCTAGTGGGTCAGAGGCAAGAACAAACACATGTTATCTAATACGAGTGGCCATACCGGACGCGGGTAGCGGGTTCCCTCCAAGCTTACCCACTCGTTTAGATAACACATGTTTGTTCTTGCCGTTGACCCGCTAGGCAACCCGCTACCCTCTACCCTCCCAGCAAACCGCGTGCAGTGTGGCCGCACCCTTACAGTCAGACTTGCAGTGTTTTGTTTATTTCAAGTCACTGCTGATGGTGACCCCGAGGTCTCTTTCCTCTTGCACTACCTGTAGTGGTTCGCCACCCATGCGGTATGCGTGGTTGCTGTTTCTGGATCGATATGCATTACTTTACACTTTGTAGTGTTGAAGGACATCTGCCATTTTTCTCACCACCGAGTGATCTGGTCCAGATCTCTCTGGATAATTTCGCGTCTGCTGTCGTGAGGGCCTTCCCACCCACCTTGGTGTCGTCGGCAAATTTTGAAAGAGTGGATTTTAATCCTAGTTCTAGGTCGTTGATATATATGATGAAGAGTATGGGTCCCAGCACTGACCCCTGTGGCACTCCACTTGTGACCGGGAGCCACTCGGAGGCCTGTCCGTTGAGTACAACTCGCTGTTTTCTTCCAGTGAGCCAGTCTTTGATCCACGCTGTTAGATCGTCGCCTAACCCCGCTGACTTAAGTTTCTTGAGGAGTCTTTCGTGTGGCACTTTGTCAAAGGCTTTTTGAAAGTATAGATATATAACATCGCTGGGGATATGATTATCCCAGTTTTCATAGATACCTTGGAAGAAGTCCAGTAAGT
>NW_026111954.1:445000-447500 GCF_024679095.1 Eriocheir sinensis
CCTTTTTTTTACCTATCCTCGCTTCATTTTGCTTTCTTATGTTCCTTAAAAGATGAAGGAAATGAAGAAAAATAAAGAAAAAGGAGTGCATAAACAAAGGAAAAAGAGACATGGAAGTGAATTAAAGAGAAACAAAAATAAATAAAGATGAGGAGAAAGTAGAAAATAAAGAGAAAATAGAGAAATAGAGATAGAAGTAAAGTGGAATAAAGAAGAAAAAGAGAAAATAAAAACGAGAAATAAGGAAAAAAATAAACATAGATAAAGATAAAGATAATATATTGATAGAGATGAGGATAAAATAGAGACGATAAAGATATAGAAGAAAGAGATAAAGAAAAAAATCGAAAACCTCAGATATTTAAAAGTAATCGTTCGTATATGTATTTGTCTAGTTATCTTTTGTTTCCCTTTTCTTCGTCTTTGTTCATCTTCCCTTCCTTCATTTGGCTTTCTTACATTCCTTGGAAAAAAAAATGGAAAAAAATATCGGTTGGAATTTTTTTACATTTACAAAGCGCAGAAAAAAAATAAAGATGAGAGATAAAGAAAAAATCGAGAAATAGAGACAGAAATAAAATGTTTTCTCATATTATTTAAAAAAGAAAAAAGTAAGCATGTGGAAAAAAATACATCGATTGGATTTTTTAATATTTTTTCTTGAATATTTGCAGAGAAAACGCAAAGAGAGAGAGAGAGAGAGAGAGAGAGAGAGAGAGAGAGAGAGAGAGAGAGAGAGAGAGAGAGAGAGAGAGAGAGAGAGAGAGAGAGAGAGAGAGAGAGAGAGAGAGAGAGAGAGAGAGAGAGAAACAACGAATAAAAAAACAGGGCTCAGGCACTGGTTCTCTTCCCAAACACGCATCGAATTTGTTTCTGTTGTTTTTTTGTCCGTTTGGTTTCCTTGCATCATCAACAACAGCAACAACTTACAACAACAACAACAACAACGAGACGGGCACTGGCAGAACAGAATCAACAAGCGAATTAAACAACAACAACAACATCAACAACATCAACAACAACAGAGCCAGTCAGTCAGTCATCGCTTTCTCTCCAAACACACTCTCTCTCTCTCTCTGTGTGTGTGTACCTATCTATCTTTTCTTTCTTTCTATATTCATCTCTCTCTCTCTCTCTCTCTCTCTCTCTCTCTCTCTCTCTCTCTCTCTCTCTCTCAACAAAAAATGCAGTTTGGTTCACAGGAAAAGCTATCTCTGCAAATCCTACTGTTTGCTTTCTTTCTCTTTAAACGATATCCTTCTCTCTCTCTCTCCCTCTCTCCCTCTCTCTCTCTCTCTCTCTCTCTCTCTCTCTCTCTCTCTCTCTCTCTCACCTGTGCAAACGTTCACCTGCCCCGAATCCGTTTTTACCTGTAGAGAGTTTGAGCCGTTTTCGAAAATAAACAAAGAGAAAAATACACGCAAAAAAGTGGTTTGATAGTGTGTGTGTGTGTGTGTGTGTGTGTGTGTGTGTGTGTGTGTGTGTGTGTGTGTGTGTGTGTGTCTTCATTCCCATCTATCTATCTATTTATCTATCTATCTATCCTTCGAGGTTTATCTTTTTTTTTATGTTCTCTCATTCCTTTCTTCTTCTTTCCTTCCTTTTCCTTCCACTCCTCTCCATCCTCCCCTTTCCTCTACTGTCCCATCTCTCTTATTCTCCTCCGGCCATTCTTTCTCTCCTTCCTTTTACTTTACTTTCCTTCCTTTCTCTACCTCCCTTTTCCCTTCTCCTTATTTCCCTCTCTTGTTCTCCTTTCCTCTTCTCTCTCTCTCTCTTCCTTTCCTCTTCCTTTCTCCTCTCTCTCTCTCTCTCTCTCTCTCTCTCTCTCTCTCTCTCTTCCCTTCGTTCCATCCCTCCTCTTCTTCCTTTTCTTTCCTCTCTTCTTCCTTTTCCTTCCTTCTCTCCTTCCTTTCATTCCCTTCCCTGTCTCCTCTCTTCCTAACTTCCTCTCTCAATCTCCCTCTCTCTTCCCTTCCCTCCTTTCCTTTCTCCTCTATCTGTCTTTGCTTTCCTCTCTTCTTCCTCTCCCTCCCTTCTCTCCTTCCTTTCCTTCCCTATCTCCCCTCTTACTATCTTCCTCTCTCCATCTCTCTATCTTCCCTTCCCTCTCTTCCTTTTCTCCTCCACCTTCCTTTCCTTTCCTCTCTTCTTCCTTTCCCTCCCTTCACTCCTTCATTTCCTTCTATTCCCTATCTCCCCTCTTATTAACTTCCTCTCTCCATCTCTCTCCTTCCTTCCCTCTCTTCCTTTCTTCCCTCCCTTCCTTCCTTTTCCTTCTTCCCTTTTCTCTTTAAATTCCCTCCCTTCCCCATATCCTCTCTTCCTCACTTCTCCTTTTATTTGCTTCCCTTCTTGCTTACCTTCCCTGTCCTTCCTTTCCCATCTTCCCCATCTCCCTCTTCCTCACTTCCTCTCTCTCTTTCTCTCTCTTTCTCTCCACTCCCTCCCTCCCTCCCTCCTCTCCAAGCCATGAATCTCCCGACGCACAGTTACGCCT
>NW_026111954.1:450000-452500 GCF_024679095.1 Eriocheir sinensis
CCCTCCTCTTCATCACACTTAGAAAACCTCACAGCGTACCGCCTTCTCCTCTTCCTCCTTCTCCTCTTCCTCTTCACCAAAGGAGGAGGAGGAGGAGGAGGAGGAGGTAGTAATTTTCTCGAGTGGTTGACTAAGAATTGAAACGAAACTTTCCCTTCCCCTCAAGTTTCCCCTTCAGAACCCATTTTCTTTGATTGGCTTTTATGAGCTGCTTTGCGTTTTCTTTTAATGGTTCCGTTTTCTTTTTGTCTGCTTCTCTTTGCCTCGTTTTTTGAAGTCGTGTTAATTTGGGTTTCTTTTTTCCTTTCTCTTTGTTTTTTTTTTCTTTGGTTTTGGTTGTCTGTTTTGTGGATTAGCTGTTTTTCCTTTCATTTCAACTTCAGTCAGTCAAACAGTCAGTCAGTCAGTCAGTCAGTCATCCAGTCAGTTAGTTAGTCAGTCAGTCCGTCACTCAGTCATCCAGTCAGTCAGTTAGTCAGTTAATCAGTCACCCGAGTAACCTAACCTACCAGTCAGTCAGTCAGTCAAATATTAATAGAGAAACTAAAAAATCAATATAAGAACTTAAATTCAAAACATTGTCACCCAGTCAGTTAGTCAGCTAATTCAGTCAGTCAATCATCCGCCAGTCAGTTAGTCAATCAGTCAGTCAGCCAGTCAGACAGTCAGTTAGTCAGCCAGCCAGCCAGCCAGTCAGTCAGTCAGTCAGTCAGTCAGCCAATTTGATCACTCAACCACCCTCAAGTCAGTCAGTTAGTCAGTCAGTCAGTCAGTCAACCAGTCAGTCAGTCAGTTAGTCAACTAGTCAGTCAGCCACCCAGGTAATCAGTCAGTAAGTCAGCCAGTCAGTTATATATCCAGTCAGCCAGTCAGCCAATCATTCAGTCAGCCAGTCAGTCAACCAGTCAGTCAGTCGGTAGCTTCAACGAGACTTAATTCTACACTTCCTCTTTCACGTAAGTTTTCTTTTGAGAGCCAAGATGCTGGTCCAATGAGAGAGAGAGAGAGAGAGAGAGAGAGAGAGAGAGAGAGAGAGAGAGAGAGAGAGAGAGAGAGAGAGAGAGAGAGAGAGAGAGAGAGAGAGAGAGAGAGAGAGAGAGAGAGAGAGAGAGAGAGAGAGAGAGAGAGAGAGAGAGCACCCAAACGTGTTAGCTGTCTGGCTTTACTTCGCACCTTTCTCTTCTCTCTCTCTCAAAGGTCTGAATTTCATGGATTTAATCAGTGAGTCAAAAGCATTTTCTCCGGTCACTCCGCATTTACATAGAATCTGATTTCTCTCTCCCTCTCTCTCTCCTCATCTCTTCTCTTTTTCACACGTGTTTTTGTTTACTTGAGAGAGAGAGAGAGAGAGAGAGAGAGAGAGAGAGAGAGAGAGAGAGAGAGAGAGAGAGAGAGAGAGAGAGAGAGAGAGAGAGAGAGAGAGAGAGAGAGAGAGAGAGAGAGAGAGAATGGGATGCATAAAGGTAGATGGATGAATACTAACATGGACAGATAGATAAAAACTAAGAGAGATAAATAGATCGATAGATAGATAGAAAGAAAATGAGAGAGAGAGAGAGAGAGAGAGAGAGAGAGAGAGAGAGAGAGAGAGAGAGAGAGAGAGAGAGAGAGAGAGAGAGAGAGAGAGAGAGAGAGAGAGAGAGAGAGAGAGAGAGAGAGAGAGAGAGAGATGTAAAGAGAAAGAGGAAAAAGTACAAAGAAAACAAGATATATCGACAAAAAGAGAGAGAAACAGAGAATGAGACATAAAAAAAATAGAACCGGAGACAGAGAAGTTAGAAGAAAAAAAGAAAGAAGTAGAGGGAAAACTAGAAATATATTAACACAAATAGACAGACACAGAGAAATAGAGATAAACTGAGGTAACAGGAGACAGGAAGAGAGAGAGAGACAGAGCTAAGAAGAAACAAAGGAAGATTTATGGAAAATTGACAAAGAAAACCAGCGAGAGAGACACAGTGAGATAGACAGAGACAGAGAATCAGGCAGACAGAGAGACAGACAGACATACATACACACACACACATACAGGTAATGCGCAGGTAGTTGGTACGTTCCAGGTATATCTTAATGAACAGCAACACACGTACGCACACCTGCTGTATATCCCCTTAATGAGCCCCTAAAGGTGATTAACGAGCCTTACCTGTCCACCACGAGCACAGGTGAACAACAACGATATAAACAACAACAACAACAACAATAATAATAATAATAATAATAATAATAATAATAATAATAATAATAATAATAATAATAATAATAATAATAATAATAATAATAATAATAATAATAATAATAATAATAATAATAATAATAATAATAATAATAATAATAATAATAATAATAATAATAATAATGATGATGATAGTGTGGCTGAAGTTGTAATAGTGCCAGTAGTAGTAGTAGTAGTAGTAGTAGTAGAAGGGAATGGAAGAGGATAGGGAAATTTCTTTTTATGGAAGAAAAGAAGGGAAGGGAAGGGAGAGGAAAGGAGAGA
>NW_026111954.1:460000-480000 GCF_024679095.1 Eriocheir sinensis
ACACACACACACACACACACACACACATACACACACACAGATTTACTAAAGACGAAAATCTTACATAAAAGCACAAGAACACAAAAACATAAGAACGTAAGGAGTCTGCAAGAGGCCGGTTGGCCTATACAAGGCAGCTCCTGTACACTCAACCCCACCTTACCTCACCATCCATGGCCTTATCTAACCTCTTCTTGAATGTATCTATGGTATTGGCACCCACAACATGGCTCCCAAGCCTGTTCCATTCGTCCACCACTCTGTTGGTGAACCAGTTCTTGCCTATGTCTTTGTTGAATCTGAATTTGTCTAACTTAAAACCATTGCTACGTGTCCTACCTGGCTCTTTTACTATCAACATCTTATCTACATCCCCTTTATTAAAGCCCTTCATCCATTTATAGACTTCATAAGGCAAGTTTTTCATCCCCTGAATCATCTTTGTCATCCTCCTCTGTACAGATTCTAACATCACGATATTCATTCTATAGTAGAGGGACCAGAACTGAACTGCATAATCGAGATGAGGTCTAACTAGTGCTAAGTAAAGTTTGAGGATGACTTCAGCGCTCCTATTGCTTAGGCTCCTTGAGATGAAACCCAGTACTTTGTTCGCCAGAATTTTAACCTGAATGCATTGAGCCCTAGAACGGAGGTCATCGGTCACTAGGACTCCTAAGTCTCTCTCACGACCTGACCTGCTTAGAGGAGTGTCATTTAAGGAGTAATTGTGTGAGGGGTTATTTCTACCTACACTCAGAATGACACACTTCTCGACACTGAATTCCATCTGCCACTTCCCCACCCAATCATATAGTCTGTCAAGCTCATCCTGGAGAACGCTAGCGTCCCTGTCTAATTGGATTACTCTACCGATCTTGGTATCATTTGCTAACTTACTGACATCACTACTAATAAAGCTCGCCCATAAATCATCTCTCTCTCTCTCTCAATGTTATCGCAATCATGAAGAGAGAGAGAGAGAGAGAGAGAGAGAGAGAGAGAGAGAGAGAGAGAGAGAGAGAGAGAGAGAGAGAGAGAGAGAGAGAGTAATGTGATGACAAAGAATTCGTAATAAAGAAAACGTTTAATATCTTGAAAGCAATTTTAGCTCAGCCTCTCTCTCTCTCTCTCTCTCTCTCTCTCTCGAAATAACTTTGTCCTTCCCTGTAATACTCAAGATCTTTTTCCAGCAACTTAAGCAAGAGGGAAATTCAAGGAGGAGGAGGAGGAGGAGGAGGAGGTGATGAAAAGTTGAAATGGAAGAGACAATAATGGAGAAAACAAGAAAGGAGGAGCGTAAGAGGAATATGAAAGGAGGAGAAGGAGGAGGAGGAGGAGGAGGAGGAGGAGGAGGAGGAGGAGGAGGAGGAGGAGGAGGAGGAAGTGATGATAAGTTTAAATGGAAGAGTGAAAATCAGGGAAAGGAAGAGAATATAATGGAGAACAAGAAAGGAGGAAGAGAAGGAGAGGAGGAGGAGGAGGAGGAGGAGTAGGAAGAGGAGGAGGAGGAGGAGGAGGAGGAGGAAGAGAAGAAGGAGGAAGAAGAATAGATGACTGAAAGAAAATGAGAAATATGTAAAGAAGAAGCGAAGGAGAAGAGATGAAGGGAGAAGAAAAGAGGAGGAGGAGGAGGAGGAGGAGGAGGAGGAGGAGGAAACTTAAGAGGAAAATTAGGCAAGCAACGAGAAGGAATATAAAAATCTAATCTGTGAATTTCATCAGGAGGAGGAGGAGGAGGTGGAGGAGGAGGAGAAAGCGAAGTAAGGGGAGAAGAGAAGGAGAATGAGGAGAAAGAGGAAGAAAAGAGAAAAGGAGGAAGAGAAAGAGAAATTTGAGAAGATTAGAAGAAAAAATGAAGGTTTGAAAAAGAGGGGAATAAATAAATAAAAGGAGAAAAAGGGAATAGAAGAAGAAAGAGACAGAAGAGGGGGAGGAGAAGGAGGAGGAAGAGCACGAAGAAACTAAAAAAAGCGAAGAGAGGAGAAGAAACGAATGTAAGAATGACAAAACAGGAAGAAAACATTAAGAAGAGAAAAAGTAGAATGATGAGGAGAGGAGGAAGAGAAAGAAGAGGAGAAAGAAAAAAAAAGAGAAAAGGAGAGAAGCAAGATACAAAATACAAGGAGAAAGGAAGTAGAGTAGCAGCAAGATGAGGAAGAGGAGGAGCAAAAGGAGGAGGAAGAGGAGGAGGAGGAGGAGGAGGCTGTGGTTGGTCAGGAAGAGGCGCGTGGCTCTGAATCTATTTAAGAGGAACCTTGGCGAGTCCTCTTGACAGCATTTTCCCCTTTTTTTTCCTCTTTTTCCTCGTTTTACTTTTGTTCCTCTATCTTTTTTTTCTTTTTACTCTTTTTACTCTTTATTTCCTCTTTTTCCTCTTTTTCCTCCTTTTTTCCTCTTTTTTTCCTTTCTTCTTTTTCCCTTTTTTCCTTTTTTTCCTCTTTCCTTCCTTTTTTGCTATTTCTTTTTTCCTTTTTTCTTTTTCATTTTTTCCCCTTTTTTCCTGTTTCTCCTCTTTTTACTCTTTTTACTCCTTTTTCCTAATTTTTCCTCTTCTTTTTCCACTTTTTTTCCCTTTTTCCTTTTTTTTATTCCATTTTTCCTCTTATTCTTCTTATACTTTTTTTTCTCTTCTCTCCTTTTTTTCCTCATTTTTCCTTTCTTCTTTTTCCTCATTTTTCCTTTTTTTCTTCCTTTTTTCCTCTTATTCCTCTCATTTTTTCCTCTTTTTCCTTTTTTTCCTCCTTTGTTCCTCCTTTTCCTCTTTTTCCTTTATTTTTTTATTTTTCCTCTTCCTTTTTTTCCTCTTTTGCCTCCTTTTTCATCTTATTCTTCTTTTTCCTTTATTCTTTTTTTCTTTCTCCTTTTTTTCTCATTTTCCTCTTATTCCTCTTTTTCCTCTTTTTCTCTTTTCTTTTTTATCCAATTTAATTTTACCTTGTACATATTTTTTCCTCTTCCATTTTTTACATTTTCCTGTTTTCTTTCCTCTTTTCTTTTCCTTTAATATTTTTTTTCCCCTTTTCCTCCTTTTTCCCCTTTCTCATTCATTTTATTTTTTCCTGCTGATGTTTTTTTTCTTCCATCTCCATATCTTTTCTACTTTTCCTTCCTTACTTATTTATTTCCCTTCAACATTTTCCTCTTTTTTCCTCTTTTTCTCTAATTTTCCTTTTTTCCTTTCATTTTTTCCTATCTATTTATATTCAATACTTATTCTTCCATTTGCTTTTATTTCCTTTTTTCCAATATTTTCCTAGTAAGCATTTTTTTCCTCTTTTCCTCATTTTCCTCTTTCCTTCTTTTTTCGCTTTCTTTTCCGTTTTTATTCCTTTATCCATTTTTTCTTCTATTTTATGATTTCTTCCTTTCTGTTTTCTCATTTATTAAATTATTCTTTTCCTACTAATCATTTTCCTTCTTTTTTTTCCTCTTTTTTATCTATTTTTCCTCTTTTTCCTCTTTCTTTTTTCCTGTAGGTTCATTTTTTTCATTATTGTATTTTCTTGTTTTTCTATCCTACCTTATTTTTTTGTATTTTTTTCCTTTTTTTCTTCTTTATTCTTTGTCTTCCAATTTGTCTTTCTGTGCATATTATTTTCTTCTGTTATTATCCTTTTTTTCTTATTTTCCCGCCTTTCTTATTGGTTTTCCTTCAGCTTTTTTTCCTCTTTTTTATCTTTTCTCTCTTTTTTTCGACTCATTTTTTTCCCTGTATGTATTTTCTTCTTCCAGTTTTATATATTTTCTTCATTTCTTTTCTTTCTTGCTACTTTATTTTCCTATTGGCGTTTTTTCCTCCTGTTCTCTTTTCCTATTTTCACTATAATTTTCCCTTTTACTATTATATTTCTTTTCCTCTTTCCCTGTTGGCCTTTCTTTCCTTTTCCTCTTATTTTCCTCCACTTTCTTTCTTTTTTTATTTTTTTTCCTACTAATTTTCATCTATTCTTCCTCTTTTCCTTTTCCCTTTCTCTCCTAATCGTTCTTTTATGCTCTCTCTCTCTCTCTCTCTCTCATTCTTTCCCTTTATCCTTTCTCACATTTTTTTTCATTTCTTTCTCTTTTTTAACTTTCGATCACGACCATATTTCTTCCTCTCCTCCTTCACTTCCTTCCTCCTCCTCCTCCTCCTCCTCCTTTGTATTCTTCCTCGTTCCCACTTTTTCTCATTTTCTTACTTCCTCCAACTCTCTCTCTCTCTCTCTCTCTCTCTCTCTTCTGTTTCTCCGCTTCAGTAAATTATTTTATCATTTTCTCTGTTCCCTCTTTACACTCTTCATTATTCTCCTTTAATTTTTTTTACTCTTACATTATTCTTCTTTTTATTATTATTATGCTTTCTTTCTCCTTCTTTCTTCCTTAATTGTCTGTATATATTTTTCATTGGTTTAATTCATATTCTCTCTCTCTCTCTCTCTCTCTCTCTTTTCTCTTCTCTTCTCTCCCGTCTTCTTTTTATTTATTTCATTTCATTTCAATTTATTTCCTTACCCTTCCTCTTTTTTCCTCTTCCTTTTACTTCTTCTCTTCCACATCTTTCTCTTCCTCTTATTTTCCCTTTCACTTTTCTCTCTTCTTTGCTCTCTCTTCCCTTTTCTTCTCCTTTCTTTTCCTCTACCTTCCTCTCTCCTCCCTTCCTGTTTCCTCCCTCGTTCTTTCCTCTCCTCTTCTCTTCCTTCCTTTTTTTCCTCCTTTCATCTTTCACTTTCCTTTTCCTTCTCCTCCTCTCTCTACCTTTCCTCAACTCCTTCTCTTACCTATCCCATCCTCCTCCTCCTCCACTCTTCCTCCTCATCATACATCTTCACTCCCCTCCTCCTCTTCCTCCTCCTCCTCCTCCTCGCCGCTGCCTGACCCGTACTTAGCAGCCGCCCGGCATACTGATAAGAGGTCATATATCCGGGTCACGGTATCGCCTTCGCCTATAGCAAGATATTCAGAGGGGAAGGGAGTTACTTATTCATCTTAACGTGTGGCCGCTGGGTTTATGAGGAGGAGGAGGAGGAGGAGCAGGAGGAGGAGGAGGAGGAGGAGGAGGAGGAGGAGGTTAAGTGTCAAGAAAGGGGAAAGAAAGTAAGGGGAAGTGGGAAGAAGGAATAAGGATATGGAGAGAAAAGGAAGAAAAGAGGAGGAAAAGAGGGAGAGAAGGAGGGGAGAGGAAGAGGGAGGAGGAAGGAAGAAGGAAGAGAGTATCGGGAAGTGTTTATGAGGGGAAAAAGGAGGAGGAGGAGGAGGAGGAGGAGAAAAAGGGAAATAAAAAAGGGTAGAAGGAAGAGAAGTAAGAAGGGCAGAGAGGAGGAAAAGAGGGAGAGGAAGAAAAGGAAGGAGAAGGAAGAAAGAAGGAAGAGAGGAAAAGGAGGCAAAGAGGATGAAGAGGGAAGGAGGAAGGAAGAAGAAGAGAGTGAAGAAAAGTAGAGAGAAGAAGGAGGAAAGAGAAAGGGGAAGAAAGAGAGGAAAAAGAGGTAAAGAAAGAGGGAGGAGAGGAAAGGAGGAAAGAAAAGTGGAGGAAAGGAGAGGAAAAGGAAGCGAGGAGGAAAAAAGTAAGTGGAAAAAAGGAGGGAAAATAAGGAAAAGAGAAAAATAGGAAAAAAGAGAAAAATAAAGAAAAGAAGATTGTAGTTTGATAGCGGCAAGGCATGGAGGAAATGATTGGAGGAAAGATAAAAAAGAAAGGGAGAGGAAGAGGGAAGATTAGTAGGTTAAGAAGGGAGGAAGAGGGAGGAAAAGGAAGAGGGGAGGAAGAAGAGAGTATAAAGAGGAAGGAAAGAGAGGAGTGAGGAGTATAAGGAAGAAAAATGGAGGAAGAGGGGAAGAGGAAATAAAAAAAGAGGAAGAGGGAAGAGAGGAAGAAGGGAAAAAGAGGAAGGAGGAAAGAAAACAGGAGAGAAAATGGGAAGAGAAAGGGATGAATGAGAGGGGGAAGGAAGAAACGAGGGGAAGAAGAGAAAGAGGAAGAGGAGGAGGAGTGGAGGAGCCCTTTCATCCCCTTCTCTTTCTCCTCTCCAGTTCCTTCACCTCTCTTCCTCCTCCTCCCTTCCTCCCTCCACCCCCTCACCCCCATCTATCTCTTCCTCCCTTCTTTCCTTCCTCCCACTTCCCTCTATCATCCTTCTCTTCCTTCCCCTCCATCCTTTTCCTCTCCCTTCTCTCCTCCATCTTTCCCCTTCCCTCTTTCATCCTCTCCCTCCTCCTCCTCCTCCTCCTCCTCCTCCTCCTCCTCAACATCAGAGTTCTTCAATCTTTCCTAAGTTCATGCAGCCTTCCGGGAGCTGTTGAGAAATTCATGTATCGTATCCTCAAAAATCTCGTCTGAAGTGTTAGGTGTCTATTCTAAACATAAAAAAAAAACAATTACTCGGTCCTACATAACTGTGATATAGGTGCTAGATGTGTAATAAAATAAAATAGTTGTGTATAGTTAGGCGTTTAATATATTAATATAATACATAAATCTGTACTCAGTTTGACTATCACATCCTTCCCCCAACTCCTCTCTCTCTTCCCTCTTCCCTCCATTCCATTCCCTTAGTTCCCTTTCTTCTTCCTCCCGCCTACTTTCCTCCTCCTCCTCCTCCTCCTCCTCCTCCTCCTCCTCTTTCTCCTCCCCACACACGTAATACAACACGGAATTATTAAAGTCTCGCCTCGCCAACCATCCCGACAGAGAGAGAGAGAGAGAGAGAGAGAGAGAGAGAGAGAGAGAGAGAGAGAGAGAGAGAGAGAGAGAGAGAGAGAGAGAGAGAGAGAGAGAGAGAGAGAGAGAGAGAGAGAGAGAGAGAGAGAGAGAGAGAGAGAGAGAGAGAGAGAGAGAGAGAGAGAGAGTTTCACTTAGAGCCCAGCCGAACAGCCGGGTCGGAGTGTTGTTGTTGTTGTTATTGTTGTTGTTGTTGTTGTTGCTGTTGTTTTGGACATTGACGGTAGAAAATGAGAACGACGATGAAAGCTTGGATGTATGGATGTTAATTAGGTTTGGGTTGTGAAAGAGCCGGGCAGGACATGTAGCAATGGGTTTAAGTTCAATAAATTTAGATTCAACAAAGACATAGGCAATAATTCATTTACCAATAGAGTCGTGGATGAGTGGAACAGGCCTGGCAGTCATGTGGTGGGTGCCAATACCACAGACACATTCAAGAAGAGGCTGGATAAGTTCATGGATAGTGAGGTAAGGTTGGGTTAGGCTTATAGGAGCTGCCTTGTTTAGACCTACCGGCCTCTTGCAGACTCCTTACGTTCTTATGGTCTTATGTATTGAAGGATGGAAAAGACAAAGAAAGAAGAAGAAGAAGAAGAAGAAGAAGAAGAAGAAGAAGAAGAAGAAAGGAGAGGAAGAAAACAAGAATAAAAAAACATAAGAAATATTAAGATGTCTCGAAGGAAAGATAGGATAGAAGGAAAGGAGAGACAAGAGAATAAAAGGAAGAGGAGGGAGGAGAGAGGAGAGAGAGAAGAGGGACGAGAGAGGAAGAGAGTGAGGGATTTTGAAGAGGATGAAGGAGAAGGGGCGAGGAAGATTGAAGAGGGGAAGACCAGACATTATTAGAGAGGGGAAGACAGGAAGAGGAGGAGGAGTTGGAGGAGGAGGAGAAGGAAAAAAGAGGAGGAGGAAAGGAAGAAAAAGGAAGCAAGGGAGAAGGAGAAATAAAGAAAGTAAAAAGGGAGGGAAAGGGAGAATTTAAGGGAAAAAAGAAGAATGAAAAAAAATGAAAAAAAGAAGAGGGTGAAAGCAGGAGGAGGAGGAATACAAGGAAGAAAAAGGGAGGAGGAAGAAAGGGGAAGAGAGGAAGCAATATAAGAAAAAAGGGGAGAATTCAAGGGGAAAAAAGGGAGGAGAAATAAAAATAAAATTGAAAGAAAAATAAGGGAGGAAAATAAAGGGAGAAAAAGGGAGAAATCAAAGAAAAAAGGAAGAGGAGGAAAACAGGGAGGAAAAAAGGAGAAATCAAATAAAAAGAAAAAAGAGAAAAAAGGAGAGAAAGGGAGGAATCGAAGAGAAGAAAGAGGAGAAAAAAGGGAGAAATCTAAGAAAAAAGAAAGGGGAGAAAAAAATAGCGAAAGGGGAAAAATATAAGAAAAAGGTAAAGGAGAAAAAAGGAGAAATCAAATAAAAGAAAGAGAAGAAAAAAGGGAGAAAAAAGGAAGATATCAAAGAAAAAGAAAGAATAAAAGGGAGAAGTATAAGAAAATGAAAGAGAAGAAAAAAGGGAGAAAAAGGGAGAAATCTAAGAAAAAGAGAGAAGAAAAAAGGGAGAAAAAAGGGAGAAATCAAAGAAAAAGAAAGGAGAAAAAAGGGAGAAATCAAAGAAAAAGAAAGGAGAAAGAAGGGAGAAAAAAGGGAGATATCAAAGAAAAAGAAAGGAAAAAAAGGGAGAAAAAAGGGAGAAAAAAGGGAGATATCAAAGAAAAAGAAAGGAAAAAAAGGGAGAAAAAAGGGAGAAATCAAAGAAAAAGAAAGGAGAAAAAAGGGAGAAGTCTAATAAAAAAGAAAGTGAAAGAAAAAGGAGAAAAAAGGGAGAAATCCAATAAAAAGGAAGGAAAAGAGAAAAAAGGATAATTTTAAAGGAAAAAACGGAAAATCTTCAGGAAAAGTTGAACAAATAAAGAAAATGAAGAGGGCGGAAGAAAAGGAGCGATCTAAGAAAGGGAGGAAAAGGGAGAAATAAAAGAAAGGGAAAAAAGGGGGGGAAGGGAGCTTACCAACTAATGAAGAAGAGTCGTAAGCTAACCAGCCCTCACCTTACTTTCCTCATTTCTCTCCCTTCCTCCCTTTTTTCCCTCCCCTCCCTTTCCCTCCCCTCTCCTCCTCTCCCTTCCCGTCCCCATCCTTCCCTTCCCTTACCATCCTCTCTTTCCCAAACTTCGAGGGGAATGAGGAAGGGGAGGAGGAGGAGGAGGAGGAGGAAGAGGAGGAGGAGGAGGAGGAGGAGGAAGAGGAGGAGGAGGAGGAGGAGGAGGAGGAGGAGGAGGAGGAGGAGGAGGTGGAGGAGGGGGAGGCCGGTGTGTCTTATTGGCCAAGGAGAGCTTAAGAGGAAGAGGGGAAGAAGAGGAGGAGGAGGAGGAGGAGAAGGAGGAGGAAGGTTTCAGTTTTCTCTAAGTTCTCTAATCTTTTTTTTTTGGTCTGAGATGAGAGAAGGAAAATACGTTCGTTCGTGTGTGTGTGTGTGTGTGTGTGTGTGTGTGTGTGTGTGTGTTTGTGTGTGTGCGTGTCCTCCTCCGCCTCCCCTCACCTTCTCTGACAATATGATCCTCCCTGATTCCTCCTCCTCCTCCTCCTCCTCCTCCTCCTTCTTCTTCTGATCCTTTTTTTCTCACTTTCTTTCTTGTTTGTTTGTTTTTTTCTTTTTTTGTGATGCTCTCTCTCTCTCTCTCTTCCATTACTCCACCCATTTCTCCTCCATCTATCTATCCTTCTCTCTCTCTCTCTCTCTCTCTCTCTCTTTCCTCCATCTTCCACTGCTCCATAAACTCTTCTCCTCCATCGTATCTCCTCTCTCTCATAGTCTATCAAAGACTATGTCTTATATAGGAAATACTTTACTTTTTAGAGGTATTTTGACGTCATAAGGAATCCCTTATTTAAACATTTCTCTTCATTCATGTTCTAAGATATGTTATTCAAGATGTTCTGTATTATACTAAAGATGACTCTTGTAGACATATGTCTATTTCATTGATGTGTAATAACCACTCCCCTGTGGAAATAAACGAATTTGAATTGGAATTTGAACTCTCTCTCTCTCTCTCTCTCTCTCTCTCTCTCGATCTCCCTTCCGTCCCTTCACTCTTTCTCTCCACTCCTCTCCCTCCTCCCTCCCTCTTCCTCTATCTCCCTCGCAATGTCTCTCCCCTTAAAAAGATTGGAGGAAAGGTGACAGGGAGGGAACAGGAGGAGTCAGGGTCTCTCTTATATTTTTCTTTATCGCCATTTTCTCTCCAAATTAGAATACTATTATCTTTTTTTCTTATTTATCTTTTCATGTCATTACTCTCTCTCAATGACTATATAACAATAAAAACAATACCTACAACATCAACAACATCAATGATGATAATAATAATAATAATAATAATAATAATAATAATAATAATAATAATAATAATAATAATAATAATAATAATAATAATAATAATAATAATAATAATAATAATAACATGCTAATGACTTGAGGCATCGCATTACGTCCGCCTCTTGCTGAGTAATTGCATTTCTTCTCTAATTATCTTCATTAATTATATATTTTGTCATCCTTCGCTTCTTGTATTAGGTGATGTATATATTTTTTTTTCCGATTTTTTTCCCCACTGTGACTGTCGGTGTCTTCTTTTCTTCCTTCTCTTTCTTCTTCTTCCTCTTCATTTTTTCTTCTACCTCCTCCTCTTCCTCCTTCTCCTTTTCTTTTTTTCCTATTTCTTCTTCTAAAAATACCAACGTCACCTCCCTTATATTCTATTCCTATTTCCTCTTTTTCCTCCTCTTTATTTTCTTCTTCTTCTTTTGATTCTTCATCTTGTTCTTCTTGTTCTTCTTCTTCTTCTTCTTCTTCTTCTTCTACTGCAATCACCATCATCACTTCTCTCCACCATCTCCTATTTTCTCAATTTTCTTCCTTCTCTTCTTTTTCCCTAGTTCTTCCTCTCCTCCTCCACCTCCCCCTCCTCCTCTTCCTCTTTATCCTTCAATTCATTCTTCTCATTTTCGTCTTCTCTGCTTCTTTATCAACTACCAGCACCGCCTTCTTTTCTTTTCTCCTTCCTTCACCTTCTTTTCACATACACTCCTTCGTGTCCTCCTCCTCCTCCTCCTCCTACTCATCCTCTTCCTCCTCCTCCTCCTCTTCGCATCCATTTACTATTCATATTCTTCCATTCAGGAGGAGAAAAAAATCATAGTTTCGGAACCATACCCCAAAAAATCTTCCTCCTCCTCCTCCTCCTCCTCCTCCTCCTTTTCCTCTTCCCTCCTCCTTCTTCCACCCGCAAAATCCACTCACGAAAATTGAAATCCAGGTAAATAGTCAATAACGTGGAGGAGGAGGAGGAGGAGGAGGAGGACGAGAAAGAGGAGGAGGAGGAGGAGGAGGACGTGGAGGTGGAGGAGGAGGGCGGGCTTAGTTTAGGGCGCAGGTGAAGGTGAAGGAAGGGACGAGGAGGAAGAGGAAAGGGAGGAGGAGGAGGAGGAGGAGGAGGAGGAGGTGTACAAGAGGGAAGGTAAGATGATGGGAAAAGCGAAGATATTGAGAGAGAGAGAGAGAGAGAGAGAGAGAGAGAGAGAGAGAGAGAGAGAGATAGAGAGAGAGATAGAGAGAGAGAGAGAGAGAGAGAGAGAGAGAGAGAGAGAGAGAGAGAGAGAGAGAGAGAGAGAGAGAGAGAGAGAGAGAGAGAGAGAGAGAGAGAGAGAGAGAGAGAGAGAGAGAGAGAGAGCGAGAGAGAGAGAGAGAGAGAGAGAGAGAGAGAGAGAGAGAGAGAGAGAGAGAGAAAGTGTAGAACAAACATGAAAGTCTTCTTCTCCTTCTTATTCTTATTTTTATTTTTATTATTATTATTATTATCATCATCAATTATGCCATTATCACCACCACCATCACCACCACCACCATCACCACCACCATCACCACCACCAACACCACCACCACCTCCACCACCACCACCATCACCACCACCACCACCCACACCACCATCACCACCACCAACACCACCACCAACACCTTCATCTCCACCACCACCACCACACACATACCATCACCATCACTACCACCACCACACACACCTCCACCACCACCACCACCATCACCACCTTCACCTCCACACTGCACAGGTAGATAATTAGGCTTAGTAATTATCTGCAGGACATAATTACAACTTTTACAGGTAAGGGAAGACAGGTGAGGAGGAGGAGGAGGAGGAGGAGGAGGAAGAGGAGGCGGAGGAGGAGAAGGAGAAAAGGGAAAAGTTTAAGATAGGGATGAAGGGAATAGAAGGAAAGTACGGGGAGAAGGAAAGGAATGAAGAGGGGAAAAAAGAAAGGGAGGAAGAGGGAAGAGGAAGAAAAGGGAGAGGAATTGAAGAATGGAAGAGATGAGGAAAAAGGGGATAGGGGAAGGGAAGAGGATGACGGGAAGATGAAGGGATAAGAAGGAAGAGTATTGTGACGAGAGGATGAGAGAGGAGAGGAAAGGAGAGAAAGAGGATGAAAGAGGGGAAGAAGAGGAAAAGATAAATGGAAAATTGTGAAAATAAAGTGGAAAGTTCAAAGATGGAGAAGAAGGAAAGAAAAAAAATTGAGAAAGGTAAAACGAAAAAAAAAAAGATGAAAATAGAAGAAAAGGCAGAAAGGAAAGAGAGAGAGAGAGAGAGAGAGAGAGAGAGAGAGAGAGAGAGAGAGAGAGAGAGAGAGAGAGAGAGAGAGAGAGAGAGAGAGAGAGAGAGAGAGAGAGAGAGAGAGAGAGAGAGAGAGAGAGAGAGAGAGAGAGAGAGAGAGAAGGGGAAAGGTAAGGTAATAGGTCTGACTAAGAGGAAAGGTAGGGAGGGAGGGAGGGAGGAAGGGAGGGAGGAAGGGAGAGAGGAAGGGAGAGAAGGAAGTAGATAGAGCGAGCAGGTAAGAGAGAGGAAGGGAGCGGAGGGGAAGAGGGAGGGAGGCAGGGAGGGAAGGAAGGGAGGAAGGGAGAGAAGGAAGTAGGTTATTTAGGAGGAAAGAAAGATGACTCAGTTAGGAGGAAAGGGAAGGGATTGGAAGGGAAGGAGATGGAAGGAAAGGCAAAGGAAGGAAAGGGAAGGGAAGGGAAGGGAAGGGAAGGAAAAGGAAGGGAAGGAAAGGGAAGGAAAGGGAAGGAAAAGGAGAGAAAGGAAGAGAAAGGAATAGAAGGGAAAGGAAGGGAAGAGAAGTGAAGGGAAGAGAAGGGAAGGAAAGGAAAGGAAGGGAAGAGAAAGGAAGGGAAGGGAAGGGAAGGGAAGGGAAGGGAAGGGAAGGGAAGGGAAGAGAAAGGAAGGGAAGGGAAGGGAAGGGAAGGGAGGGGAAGATAAGAAAGGGGTGGGAAAGACAAGAGAAGGGAGGGGAAAAGAAGGGAAGGGAAGAGAAAGGAAGGGAAGGGAAGCGTTGGGAAGAGAAGGGAAGACAAGAGAAGGGAAGGGAAGGGAAGGGAATGAAAATGAAGTGAAAGAAAAGGAAGAAAGAGAAAGAAAAAAAAAAGAAAATTAAAGCTAAAATAGGAAAAGTAGAGAAAGAAGAGATACGAGAGAGAGAGAGAGAGAGAGAGAGAGAGAGAGAGAGAGAGAGAGAGAGAGAGAGAGAGAGAGAGAGAGAGAGAGAGAGAGAGAGAGAGAGAGAGAGAGAGAGAGAGAGAGAGAGAGAGAGAGAGAGAGAGAGAGAGAAAAGGAGATGAGAAAATATAGTCCATCACTGTCTCTCTCTTCTCTTTTATCTTATCTTCTTCCTCCTCCTCCTCCTCCTGCTTCTCCTCTTCCTCTTCCTCCTCTCCTTCTTCCTCCTCCTCACAGTGCTCTTAAGTAATAAAAAGGAGGAAGGGAAGAGAGAGGCGAAGCGTGAATGAGAGAGAAAGAGAAAGAGAGAAAGAGAGAGGGAGAGAGAGAATATGTGAGTAAAAGTGAGGAAGAGAGAGGGAAGAGAGAAGAAGATCTTCTTCTCTCTCTCTCTCATTTTATTTTTATTGTATTTTCTTTGTTTTCATGTTCTCCAATTCCTTCTTAGCTGCTCCTCCTCTTCCTCCTCCTCCTCCTCATCCTCCTCATCCTCCTCCTCCTCCTCCTTTACTGCTTTTTTGGGACTTTTTTGTTATTTCTCTTCCATCTTCTGTTCATTCCCTATTCCTCCTCCTCCTCCTCCTCCTCCTCCTCCTCCTCCTCCTCCTCCTCCTCCTTCTCCTCCTCTTCTTCCTCCTCCTCCTCGTCTTACTCCTACTCTAAGTCGTAGTGTGAAAGAAAACAAGAAAGTAAGTAGTATCGAGGAGGAGGAGGAGAAGTGAATAAGGGATGAGAGGGAAGATGTCGAAGGAGAAGGGAATGACAGAAAGAAAATAGGAAGGGAAGAAAGGAAGAAGGGAAGTAAGGAAGGAATAAGAAGAAGGAAATAAAGAAGAGAAAGGAGTAAGAAGAAGAGAATATAAGAGTAAATGAGAAGATATAAGTAGAAGAAAATTAGAAAAACAGGAATAAAAGAAGTAGAAGCAGAAAGAGTAGAAGAAGGGAAATAAAAGTAGAAAGAAAAGAAGAAAATGGATAAAAGGAAGGAAAGAAGAAAGGGAGTGAAGTAAGAAAGAGTAAGTTAGTATGTGTAGAAGGGACAGGAAAGGAAGGGAGATGAAGGGAGAAGAGAGAAAGGGAGAGAGGAAGAGGGAGAGAGAGAGAGAGAGAGAGAGAGAGAGAGAGAGAGAGAGAGAGAGAGAGAGAGAGAGAGAGAGAGAGAGAGAGAGAGAGAGAGAGAGAGAGAGAGAGAGGAGAAGGAGTAAGTCAGATTAGATGAAGGAAAAGTAAGAAAGGGAGAGAGAGAGAAGGAAGATAAAAGGAAGAGAAGGAGAACGAGAAGAAAGAGGCGGAGGAGAAGTAGAGCTGAGGAAGAAGGAAAACAAAAGGAAAACTAAAATATGGAAAGAACAGCAAAGAAGAACATCAATAGGTAGAGGAGGAGGAGGAAGAAAAGGAGGAGGAGGAGGAGGAGGAGGATAAGACGAGACAAGAGTTAATGGAGAGATGAATGGAGAGAGATTAGGAGAGGGAGATAAGAGAGAGAGAGAGAGAGAGAGAGAGAGAGAGAGAGAGAGAGAGAGAGAGAGAGAGAGAGAGAGAGAGAGAGAGAGAGAGAGAGAGAGAGAGAGAGAGAGAGAGAGAGAGAGAGAGAGAGAGAGAGAGAGAAGAGATAAGGGTGACCGATAGTGACTTATTCCTCTCATCTTGAGTGAGCGAAAAAAAGTAAAATATATGAATTATGTTGAAAACAAAGTGAAATAAAAAAACTTGTAATATTAAATGAATTTGTAAAAAACAATGTAAAATATAAAATGAATGATATAAATAAATTTTGAAAACATTCTAAAAAAACATTGTAAAATAAAAATAAAAATCATTGTAAAATAAAAATAAAATATATATAAAATAAGACCTATTGAAAAAATAAAATAAACGTGAAATACCTGAGTAATGTAGCAAAATGACCGAGATTATACAGCAAAACAACTGAAATTATAACAACGGTTTGAATTATATAAAAAAAGAAATTGCGAAATGCATTAATAACAGTATTAAGAACGGTTGATCTGAAGAAGACGAAAAAAATCAAAGAAATAATTGAATAAAATTGAAAGAACAAATTCTGAAGCAGGAGAACATGAAATATATTAATGATATAAGACTTTAAAAAAATTCTGAAAAAAGGATAGTTATGGAACGCAAATAAGTAAATATTCATAATTGTAATAATAGTAATAACAATGATATTAATATTATGAATAATAATAATAATAATAATAATAATAATAATAATAATAATAATAATAATAATAATAATAATAATAATAATAATAATAATAATAATAATAATAATAATGATAAGAAGAAGAAGAAGAAGAAGAAGAAGGAAAGAAAAAGAAAAACAAATACACATAACATTGATACTAAACAAAAAACAAGAAAAAATACAAGTAAATGAACAAAACAGAAAAAAAAAAACATATTAATGTTTCAAATAAACTCTGTGTGTGTGTTATGTGTGTGTGTGTGTGTGTGTGTGTGTGTGTGTGTGTGTGTGTGTGTGTGTGTATTTTATGCGCGTATTTAATTCTTTGCGAGTAAAAAAAAGAGCGAATTAATTAATACTAAAAAAATCTGTTACTCTTTTTGTTGTTGTCGTAGTTATTGTGTGGAAATAATGTTGTGAATCTGTTTTGCATTTGTCTGTCGTAAAGTTAGAGAGAGAGAGAGAGAGAGAGAGAGAGAGAGAGAGAGAGAGAGAGAGAGAGAGAGAGAGAGAGAGAGAGAGAGAGAGAGAGAGAGAGAGAGAGAGAGAGAGAGAGAGAGAGAGAGAGAGAGAGAGAGAGAGAGAGAGAGAGAGAGAGAGAGAGAGAGAGAGAGAGAGAGAGAGAGAGAGAGAGAGAGAAAGTTATGACTAAACCATAAAATTTTATTAAACCTGCGAAGCTTAACCTTTCTGGGAAGGAAAATAAAAGAAAAAAGAAAAAAAACTATTAGGGAACACAAGGTAAGGAGAGGAGGAGGAGGAGGAGGAGGAGGAGGAAAAAGGAAGGAAATGAAAGTGAAAAAGGGGAGATAAGGGTGAGGAGGAGGAGGTGGAGGAGGAGGCTGAGGAGGAAGAAGAAGAAGGGGTGCAGGAGGAAGGAAAAGAAAGTGAAAATAGGAGAAGCAAGGGAGAAAAAATGGAGGGAAAGAAG
The DNA here is from genome assembly GCF_024679095.1 of Eriocheir sinensis. Classification (NCBI taxonomy): domain Eukaryota; kingdom Metazoa; phylum Arthropoda; class Malacostraca; order Decapoda; family Varunidae; genus Eriocheir; species Eriocheir sinensis. The sequence goes on from NW_026111954.1 coordinate 476,401, forward strand.
GTTTTTGTTTAAAATTTCAAGATTGTGGCGAGAGAGAGAGAGAGAGAGAGAGAGAGAGAGAGAGAGAGAGAGAGAGAGAGAGAGAGAGAGAGAGAGAGAGAGAGAGAGAGAGAGAGAGAGAGAGAGAGAGAGAGAGAGAGAGAGAGAGAGAGAGAGAGAGAGAGAGAGAGAGAGAAGGAACCTGGTCCGCTCCATACCCTGACTTCTACAATTCCTGGGTTACCAATCTGTTACTTTATTTGTCTGTCTGTTTCTGTTCTTATTCTTGTTCTTGTTCGTCTTCTTGTACTCTCTCTCTCTCAATTTTAATCAATTACGGACACGCCCAAATTTACTCACAAGACATCACTGAAGGAAGATACATTAGGCTGATTGAGAGAGAGAGAGAGAGAGAGAGAGAGAGAGAGAGAGAGAGAGAGAGAGAGAGAGAGAGAGAGAGAGAGAGAGAGAGAGAGAGATAGAGAGAGAGAGAGAGAGAGAGAGAGAGAGAGAGAGAGAGAGAGAGAGAGAGAGAGAGAGAGAGAGAGAGAGAGAGAGAGAGAGAGAGAGAGAGAGAGAGAGAGAGAGAGAGAGAGAGAGAGAGAGAGAGAGAGAGAGAGAGAGTTTTATTTGCACATCATACCAAATCTAGAAATAGACGCAGAATCATAAAGAGAGAGAGAGAGAGAGAGAGAGAGAGAGAGAGAGAGAGAGAGAGAGAGAGAGAGAGAGAGAGAGAGAGAGAGAGAGAGAGAGAGAGAGAGAGAGAGAGAGAGAGAGAGAGAGAGATAGAGAGAGAGAGAGAGAGAGAGAGAGAGAGAGAGAGAGAGAGAGAGAGAGCGAGAGAGAGAGAGAGAGAGAGAGAGAGAGAGAGAGAGAGAGAGAGAGAGAGAGAGAGAGAGAGAGAGAGAGAGAGAGAGAGAGAGAGAGAGAGAGAGAGAGAGAGAGAGAGAGAGAGAGAGAGAGAGAGAGAGAGAGAGAGAGAGAGAGGGGGGGGGGTAAGGCCATCGGCCCGGATGACATCAGCCCGCGGCTCCTCAGGAACTGCGCCAAGGAGTTCTCAGGTCCTCTCTTCGCCGTCTTCACGTCTTGCCTAAGGGAGTGTAAGTGGCCCTCAATATGGAAGGAGGCATGTGTGGTTCCAGTCCACAAGAAAAATTCGAGGTCTGAGCCCAGCAACTACAGGCCCATCTCCTTGCTGTCTGGTGAGTAAGGTGCTGGAGCGTGTAGTGGCTATAATCATCTGCCATCACCTGAGTGAGAGCTATCTCCTCTCAGACAGACAGTTTGGCTTCAGGCCTGGCTGTTCCACCGCGGACCTCCTCCTCCTCCTCTCCAAGGATTGGCAGGACGCACAGGATGAAGGCCTGGACACACTCGTGGTAGCCCTGGATATTGCTGGAGCTTTTGACAGGGTTTGGCACGCGGGGCTCATTGAAAAGCTTCGCGCCAAGGGTGTTTAGGGGGCCCTCTTGATGCTGCTCAAGGATTACCTCCAGAGGAGGAACCTTCAGGTGGTGGTCAACGGGTAGTCATCAAGGCCTTCACCAGTTCAAGCTTCAGTTCCACAGGGTTCCGTGCTCGGTCCAATCCTGTGGAACATATATATCGACGATCTCCTCCGGCAGCTATCGGCAGTGGCAGCCTACGCCAATGACTGCACACTCTCCGGCTTCCACTGTCGCCCCGACAGCCAGCGCGCCGTCGAAGAGATCAACAGGCAGCTCAGGCTGGAGGAGCAGTGGGGAGAGGAGTGGCAGGTCACCCTTGCCCCGAAGAAGACGCAGGCCATGGTCATCTCATGGTCCCCAGACGCCTCTCGTGCAGTCTCCGGCCAGCTACGTCTTGGAGGCAAGAGTCTGCCCCTCCAGGACCACATTAAGGTCCTGGAAGTGTCTGTGGACCAAAGCCTACGCTTCGACCACCACGTCCGAGCAGTTGCCCGCCAGGCCTCCCTGCGAGTCTGCCCTGCGAAGAGTAGCGGGATCCCTCGACCCACGGGGCATCCTCACTCTCTACAAGGCACAGAAACGATCGTATTTAGAGTACGGTGCCCTGTGCTGGATGTCGAGTGCTGCCACCCACATGCAGAGGCTCGACGCAATGCAACGACGAGCACTGCGTCTGGTGGAGACCAGCAAGCACCTGGAGGAATCCTCTGCCACCGTAACGTCGCTGGAACACCGCCGTGATGTCTAAGCTCTGGTGGTGTGCCACAAAGCCCAGGTGCAGGGGGTTCCCCACCTCAGTACCTTGAGGCTTCCTCCACGCGCTGCCCAGAGGTTCACCCGGACTACACTCTCCAGTGACCAGCTTGTGGAGGTGCCTCGATCCCACTCCAGACAGCACCAGCGCACCTATATAGCCAGGACCACACGCCTGTGGAACATGTTCACGGCAGTCGCTCCTCAAGTGGAGAAAATGAGCACGCAGCAGGTGAAGCTGGCTGTTCACAGGTGGCGTGAGGGATACCCGAGTGCGCTAGTGGTATAAACGTAAAGAGACAAAGTGACACTAATACAAATTGTTTTTACATGTTTTCTATCATTTTTGTATTTGGTATTTGTATGTTGTACACACGCGCAAAAAACTATCGTTACACATTCAGCACGATACAAACTGACACCAAAGACAAAGCCATTGAGAACAGGCTACTCATGTTGGTATCTCTGTGTGTGTTGGGTGTTGGCTCACTTGTCTGAACCAAGTGAGCGGGACTCATAAATGAAGCAGTAGAATTTGAACTGCCACAGTAACGCTTCACGAAGCAGGTGGAGTCTTAGTCGAAGTTAATTGATCTGTGTTCTATGTAGCCATAATAATGTAGTGTTTGGGATGATTAAATTGTGCTTTAATTAACACCTCACACACATGTGGAGAGATAAAATTTCGTCCATTTAGGAGACAATATGATAAACACCTTGCGGTGATGAGTCACTCAGGATTCGGATATCAGAGTGAATCCCACTGACTGAATGACCACATGCAGCTCCACTGAGCCTAAGAGGTTACGTAAAACTTAGTTAACCCTTATGATAGATTTATAATGGATTATAAACTTGACTTATCACCCAAATGGTAAGATAACGTTGGCATTGGTTTCACTAGTATAGCATGCACTACTCGAGTCACGGTATTCGCTTGTCTCGAAACAATCAAGGAATGCACCCAAAAATATTAATTCTCTAATAATTATCGGAGAGCCATTATACCAACATATTAGACAAATTAACTCCTGCATGCAAGTTATTTAATAAATTACTCTTCTCCAGAGACGGCTAATTTCGGCAATTCAAAACGCCCGCGCCAAACTCCTTAACCGTCAACTTAAAAAGCGCGCAAAGTTCCTACTTTTATTAGGCAATGAGGCAGCACAAGAGAGAAGGGTAGCCCAGGAATAGATTGAAACAACCTGTAGAAGTCCATGCAACACTGTTTAAACTTTATCTTTCTAACCAGCAATGCTTTTAGCGTTGCAGATTGAATTTTTTTTTTTTTTTTTTCAAATGCCCACAACTTGTTCATGAGAGAAAAGACACGTTAAGTGGAACCATTAGTTCCAGGATGGCACATTATGAACTAAACTATATTTAACATGCGTTGATGGTTGTTTTTGTCTCG
>NW_026111954.1:492500-497500 GCF_024679095.1 Eriocheir sinensis
GACTAACTGACTGACTGACTGACTGACTAACTGACTTACTGACTGACTGACTGACTGACTAACTGACTGACTGACTGACTGACTAACTGACTGAATGACTGACTGACTGACTGACTAAAGGACTAACTGACTAACCGACTGACTGACTAACTGATTGACTGGCTAACTGAATGACTGACTGACAGACTGACTGACTAACTGATTGACTGACTAACTGACTGACTGACTGACTGACTGACTAACTGATTGACTGACTAACTGACTGACTGACTGACTGACTGACTAACTGATTGACTGACTAACTGACTGACTGACTGACTGACTGACTGACTAACTGACTGACTGACTGACTGACTGACTGACTGACTAACTGACTGACTGACTAACTGAATGAATGACTGACTGACTAAAGGACTGACTGACTGACTGACTGACTGACTAACTGATTGACTGACTAACTGACTGACTGACTGACTGACTGACTGACTGAATAACTGATTGACTGATTAACTGACTGACTGACTGACTGAGTGGCAGACTGACTGACTGACTGACTGACTGACTGACTGACTGATTGATTGATTGATTGATTGATTGACTGACTGACTGACTGAATGATTGACTGAATGACTAAAGAACTGACTGACTGACTGACTGACTGACTGATTGAATGATTGACTGACTGATTGACTGACTAAATGACTAAAGGACTGACTGACTGACTGACTGACTGACTGGCTGACTGACTGACTGACTGACTGATAAGTGACATCATATTATCATCAATTTTCTCAACCAAAAAAATAAGAAAAAGAAAAAAATTATTGTCATTACGAGTAAGATGACTTATTTACGGGGATTCCATACTAACATTGGTGAGCTCACACATCAGTATGTGATAAAAAATAATGCCGATGTAGTATTTCTGAATGAAACTTTTCTAAATGACACAGTGCCTGAAAACTATGCTAGAATTAAAGGTTAATCTAAGTGGTACAAAAAAGATCGATCATCACAAGGAGGCGGTGTTGCGTTGTGCCACAAGGAGTCAGTGAGTGTACAACTTATAGAGTATAACATTCCTGAAAACTTAGAAATAATCTTGTTCAAAATAAAAAATAATGGCGCGGGCATTTTGTGTTGTGGGTGCTACAGACCTCCGGGACAAGGTCCTGCTGTCTTCCACTTTTTTATTAAATAACATTGATAATATTATGACTGTAAATAAGTGTGACAACATTTTTATAGTAGGGGACCTAAATCAGCGCACAGCACAAAGGGAGTCCGACAACTTACTAGCAGTGTACGACTTGGACAACTATGTTAACTTCCCCACACACAGCTCCGGATCCTCGCTTGATCCTGTCGTCACTGACCTTCCCCCAAACACTGTGCAATGCCACCCGCTGGGCTATGTGGGTACCTCAGATCATGTGGCCGTTCTCGCCAAGGTGGCATTCAAGCGTCACCGGGAGGAGAGCACCACAAGGACTCTGTGGCGCTGGGGGGCAGCTGACTGGGGGAGGCTGCGCACAGCCCTGCAACAGCTGGACTGGGACGCGGTTCTGAGTGGCAGCGTGGAGCAGCAGGTGCACCAGTTCACTGAAGCTGTCCTCAAGGAGCAACACCGGTGGGTGCCACACCGCGAGCACAGATCCAAGCCGTCCGACCAGCCGTGGTTCGGGCCGAGGTGTCGTGCAGCATCAGACGCCAAACACCGCGCTTGGCTAACGTATAAGCGTAACCCAACTGCCTTCAACAAGAGGAGGCACAGGGAGGCAGCAGCCCGAATGCAAGACGCCCAGGCCTGGGCTAAGGACCAATGGGTGACTGCCACAAAAAACAAACTAAAAGGAGGCCAGGTAGGGATCAAGCAGTGGTGGCACCTGGTTAAGGAACATCAAGGTGAGGTGCAAGAAGGCACAGCTCCGACCTTGAGAAGAGAGGATGGCACCATGGCACTGAACAATAAAGAAAAAGTAGAGTTGTTTGCCAAGACTTTTGCTGCCAAAATGACCGTCCCTCACCCAGAAAAAGAGCCACCGACTCTCCTTCAGTTACAAAAGAACAGCTGACAAGCCTCTCAACAACGGAGGTGGAGGTGTATCTGGCACTGAAGGCCTTAGACGCAGATAAGGCTGTTGGCCCGGACAATATCAGCCCCAGCCTCCTGCGTCAGTGTGCCAAGGAACTCGCTCTTCCCCTCTCCAAGATATTCAACCAATGCCTTCATACCTCCACCTGGCCGCAGAAGTGGAAGACTAGCCATGTTGTTCCTGTGCACAAGAAGAACGACCGAACGGACGTGAGGAACTACAGGCCGGTGTCCCTCCTATCAGCAGTGGCAAAAGTGTTGGAGGGAATAGTGGCTGAGCGGATCACTAGACACCTGGATAGGCACTATCTGTTGAGTGCCAGGCAGTTCGGCTTCAGGAAAACCGGTCAGCAGCCGATCTCCACCTACTACTATCCAACGAATGGAGTTCCCAGCTGGACCAAGGAAGAGCCACTGCTGCTCTGGCACTAGACATTGAGGGCGCATTTGACCGAGTGTGGCACACCGCCCTATTAGAAAAAATGAGAGCAGCCGGACTGGCTTCTGTGCTTGATGAAAAATTACTTAGAGGAACGCCACCTTCAAGTGGTCCTGAATGGGCACAAGTCCTCCCCACAACGGATCCACGCCGGCGTGCCACAAGGCAGCGTCATCGGGCCACTACTGTGGAACATGTACATAAATGACCTCCTCCATCTTGTCCCTAGTGCCAAAGCGTTCGCCGATGACATCACTTTGACTCACAAAATAGAGCCAGGAGGAGAGGCCCAGGCAGCACGCCAACTAAGAGCCACACTCCGGCGAATTGCAGATTGGGGGAGTAAGTGGCAAGTGAAGTTTGCCCCAGCAAAAACTCAGCTGCTGGTAGTGGCCAGGACACCTGTGGATCTCCAGCTTGAATTCGAGGGACTCAAGCTGACGCCACGTGAGGAAGTGGAGGTGCTGGGCCTCACATCTGACTCCAGGCTGACCTTCCGCACGCACATCCAGCAGCTGGCAAGGGCAGCCTCACGGAAGCTGACGTCCCTACGCAGAATCTCCTGGCTGATGGACAGTCGAGGGCGCGAGGTCTTATACAAGGCACAAATCCGATCCTCCCTTGAGTATTCGTGCCTAACGTGGGGGGGAGCTGCCAGTACCCATCTCGCGCTCCTCGACAAGATCCGGGAGAGGGCGTGGAGGATCATCACGGATCGACAACCGGAGCACCTACCGACCCTGCAGACCCTCCAACACCGGCGAGACGTGGCCGGCCTCACCACTCTGTACAAAATACAGCAGGAGGGAGTGGAGCACCTGAGGACGCTGCGCCAGCCGGAGCGGGAGGTGACAGCCAACACCCGGTCAGCGGAGGCGGCTCCCACGGCTCTGGTGGTACAGCGATGCCGGACAACTCACTACCAGAGGCAGTATATAGACACTTACGTGCAGATATGGAACCGTCTCCTTGCGTCCGGTCAGCTGCCTCAGCAGTTCACACACCGGCAACAATATAAACTGTTTGTGAACCAGTGGCTGAACAATTTGTGAACAGGTTAGGCTTCCAGATAGGGGATACCAACTATGTTCCCTTTAGCCTAGAAACTACTGCCGCCATGTAATGTAATGTTATAGGTACTAGGCCCTGATTTAACAAGTGTCTGTGTAAATAAAAAATAAAAGAGAGAGAGAGAGAGAGAGAGAGAGAGAGAGAGAGAGAGAGAGAGAGAGAGAGAGAGAGAGAGAGAGAGAGAGAGAGAGAGAGAGAGAGAGAGAGAGAGAGAGAGAGAGAGAGAGAGAGAGAGAGAGAGAGAGAGAGAGAGAGAGAGAGAGAGAGAGAGAGAGAGAGAGAGAGAGAGAGAGAGAGAGAGAGAGAGAGAGAGAGAGAAAATCAGGGCATCTCGGGAGACAAAAAATAATTGCTCCTCGTTAAGCAATTGTTATTACGAGTAAGATGACTTATTGGCGACACGAAAATGGCAGGAAATGGACCAAATTTTTCCCTGAGAGAGAGAGAGAGAGAGAGAGAGAGAGAGAGAGAGAGAGAGAGAGAGAGAGAGAGAGAGAGAGAGAGAGAGAGAGAGAGAGAGAGAGAGAAGAACTAAAATAAATTCAATCTACGTAAAAAAAAATAATATATCCCTTGGGGAACTTGAACAAAAATAATGACAAGAGAAAATTTCAGTCTCGTAACAGTTATTGAAAAAAAAAGAATAAATTATAGAAAAAAATGAAATAAATTAAAGGGGAGCAAGAAATTGGAGGAAATAAAAACAATCACGAAAGAATATTAGAAAAAAAGAAAAAAATGAAAGAAGGAGAAATAAATGGATATAAATAGAAAGAATGTGGATGAAAAGGTAACGAAAGGGAATATGAGATTAAAAAAATTAAAAGGTGAAAGAGAGAGAAGTAAATGGATAAAAATAGAAACGTGTGGATGAAATGTGAAATGAAATGAAAAAAATATAAAATAGAATATGAAACGAATATGACATCAAAGTGAAAAAAATTAAGAAAAACATGAAATAAATTAAAAAGTGAAGTCAAAATGGAAATCAGGTAAATCTGTAGAAAAAACAAGTAAAAAAAAGTAGAAAATGAAAATAAATAAAAATTAATAAAACAAGAAAGAATAAATAAGACAGTAAGAACATTTTAAATGAAAGGAAAATCAATATGGAGCTTAAAAGATAAATAAATAAACAGAAAAGAATTAATAAAGAATAATTACGAGAAACGAAAATGAAAATAATGAAACATAAATTAACAAAAAAAGAAAAAAAGAAATAAAAAAATGAGAGGCGTGAAGGAGAGCAGGAAATCAAAGTGCAGGAAGGAAAGGGAAGGAAATAACGAAGCGAATCAACAGAGGAAAAATAACGAAGGAAATTACGAGGAGAAAAAATAAATAAAAAGGGAAGAAAAAAAAGATGGAGGCGATTAGAAGAAAGGAAGAAAAAAG
>NW_026111954.1:501423-528923 GCF_024679095.1 Eriocheir sinensis
CTTGAGTCGTTCATCGTACAGTTAGGCCCTTAAGATTGGAATCATCTTCGTGGCGCGTCGTTGAATCCTTTCCAGTAAAACAATGTCCTTTCTGTAATTAGGAGACCAGAACTGTACTGCATATTCGAGGTGCGGTCTTACCATGGAATTATACAAGGGTAGCATCACGTCTGGCGCCTTGCTCTCAATTTCCTCGCTATGAACCAGAGCATAGTGTTGGCTTTGTTATATGATTTTATTTTACAGTGATTCGCGTGTTTCAGGTCATTCCTGAAGATATATATATATATATATATATATATATATATATATATATATATATATATATATATATATATATATATATATATATATATATATATATATATATATATATATATATATATATATATATATATAGTCTTTCTGAATGATTTCGCAGTCGGTGTTTGTAAGGGCCTTTCCACCCACCTTGGAGTCATCAACAAATTTCGATATTGTGGATTTCAGTCTTGATTCGAGTCATTGTGATATATATATATATATATATATATATATATATATATATATATATATATATATATATATATATATATATATATATATATATATATATATATAAATATATATATATATATATATATATATATATATATATATATATATACGTATACATACGTATTAAGGGTGGAGAGGCCCACAGCCCCGAGCGCGCTGTACTGGTGAGTGAAGGCAGTTTTCGTGGCCTCAGCTGTCAAATCGGCCGCCATATTGTTCAAGCCGTGAGGTACGAATACGAGGGTGTAGCGCGCCTAACATGGAGGACGCTTGCCCTTAGAGTACCGCATCCATGGAGTACCGTAATGTTTTTATTTGATCTTTTTACTGTTTTCCAGCACTTTAACATGCAGGCGGATGAAATTAAAATAATTTCGTAATTTATTAGTGTAAATATACTGTAACAGGCAAGAAAGTACTGTACATGATATCCAAGAAGCGCGGTGATGTATTTATGTTAACAAAGAAATGCGGTGAGGACAATTCATCACCAAGATGTGCGGTCTCCTTTACAAATACAAGTTAGAAAATTGTAATCGGCAAGCATGTACTGCCAGTCTGCGTGGTCTGGCCGGCCGCTCATGGAGGTACATCCATTTGGCCACTCCTCTCCGGCTTGAACAACATGGCCGACTGACAGTTTAGTGGCTTCAGACCGCGAGACTCCATGCTCTCTCTCTCTCTCTCTCTCTCTCTCTCTCTCTCTCTCTCTCTCTCTCTCTCTCTCTCTTATTTTTTTTTTTTTTTTTTAATCAAGGGTATAGTACGAAGAGGAAGTGGGTCAGTGGTGAGGTACAGGTGGGGAATAGGAAAGACAGTAGGAGTGTACAGTTGTATGGTGTAGGTTCGTTAGTTGTTCTGGTGTAGTTATTGTTTATCGGGCACATTATTTGTAAACCCCCGGCGTGCTGGGGGTTTGTGTGTTTGGATTGTTTGTGTGTAGAGAGCTAAGCTAAGCTATGGCGTCACTTGTGTGAAGTGATGTGTGGGCGGTTGTTCTCGTAGTGACTTCAAGCTGCGCGGAAACCAGGGGTGGACCAAGTTCGTGCTGCCGTCAAGCTCCTTGACGTGGGTGTAGTTCACGTCGTCTTGCTGGTCTAGCTTCTCCCATATCTTTCCGGCCGCCTCCCGTAGCCTTGTGCTGACTAGTTGCACTCCGAGTCTGCGGTGTTGTGCTGCTGTGTTTTCCGTGTACGGGTATTTCTGTCCGGTGGCAAATCTCAGCGCTTTGTTCTGCAGCTCTTGAAGCTGTAACATCTTGGTGTGGGAAGCCATGTGTGTCGGGGTGGGTGAGTAGTCTAGTATAGGAAGTATCTTAGTCTTTACTAGATACAGTTTGAGCCGCTCTGTGAAGTGCCAGAATCTGTTTAGTGATGTGAGGGCTGTTTTAACTTTCATGGTTTTGTCGTTGACGTGTTTAACGATCAGGCCGGTGGATGTCACTGTGTGGCCTAATATCTGGCATTGTTTTTGGTGGGAGATGGTGTTGCCCTGTATTTGTATGTCATTTAATTTTTTCCTGCCGAGTGCGACCACAGCGAACTTGTCTATGTTTGTCTTGATCTTCCATTTTTTTTCAAATGTGTTGAGTCTGTTCGCCTCCCGCACGACCAGGGCGTCATGGTGGTCTAGGGTACCGTTGGAGGTCACTATTTGTGTCGCGTCGTCAGCATAATATATATCCATACAGCTTCTGTTATCAGACCGGGGCATGTCAGAGGTGTAGGTGATGAAGAGCGTTGGTGATAACACGCTGCCCTGCGGCACGCCGCTGTGCAGGGGGAACGGGGAGGATATTGCTGACTTAACTCGAATGGAAGCTGAGCGCTGATCAAGGAAGCTACATAACAGTTTTTCCGTTAGCTCTGGCAGTCCGAGTTGAAGTATTTTGTATTGCAGGCCCTGTAGCCAGACTTTATCAAACGCTTTGCTGATGTCGCGTTGGATAATAGTGCAATTTAGTCCTTGTCCTTTAGTGAGTGCTACCTTTTCGCTGGCGATGGAGATAGCTGACGTAGTGCTCCTCCTGCCCTGAAGCCATACTGGGACGGGTTATAAAGGTTGTTTTCCTCCAGGTGACATCTGAGTCGTAAGTTGATTATTCTTTCAAAGATTTTTCCAGGGACTTCTAGGAGTGAGATTGGTCTGTAGTTCTTGGGATCCGTGGATGGTTTGCCTGGTTTAGGTATCATGGTGAGAGTGGCGACTTTGAATCGTTGAGGGAAGTAACCTGTTGTTAACATCGCATTATATATGGTGAGTAGGTACGCCAGCCCCCGGGGGGGTAACATGCTGATTTGTTGTTTATCTATTTTGCTCTCTCCGGGCGACGTGTTTTTCGTTTTGTTTATAGCTGACCGGAGCTCGGCTGTGCCTATTTCCATAGTCAACAGGTGGGCCTGTGTTAGGCGTTGAAGATCAATCGTATGGTGTGGCCTGGTTCTTGTTGGGTCCTGTTGGAGCCATGCCTTTACTTCCCGCTCATTGTCTTGGTCATAATGAGCGTTGTCTTCAGGTCTTATTGTGAACACTGACTTCCAGGTTTCACTGAACTCTTGGGCAATACCCTCGTCATCCTGTATTTTGACTCCTCCCTTTTCTAGGTGTATGGGGCGGTGGTGTGTGTTGCCCTGCAGGCGTTTTATTCCCTGCCAGAAGGCTTTTGGGTCCTTGTATTTCTCGGCGAGGCCTTTTATTGTGTTTTCCCAGTGCCTGTTGTATGCTGTTTTGCACGTATCTTGTAGCGTTCGTTGGAGAACTCTACTTTGTTGATAAAGATCATGCGTCCAGCCGTGCCTCCCGGCGTATCGGAGGATGTTGGTAAAACGTAGCTGTGCGTCCGTAATCTCTTGGTTGCGGTGGGGGTATGATAGTGTTTTGTGCCTTGTGAGGGTATTGCTTGTGCTTGGGCAGTTTTGACAGCGGTATACCAGGTGTTGACAGCGGTTTCTATGTCATCTGTGTTTTTCCCTCTAGATGTAGGTCAGGTAGTTCTGAGTCAATAATGTTCTTATATTGCTCCCAATACGACAATATTGTGTTCATCCGCTGTGGGCAGGGCACGACAACGGGAGTGGTTGAGATGGTGAACAGTATTGGGAGGTGGTCGCTGCTCGTTAGTGGCCCCTGGCTGGCGTGGGTGTTGTGGTATGTTTTCCCATTCGTTAGAATCACGTCAGGCGTGGTGAGGGCTGAGTGGCCTATAAACGTGGGGAAATTTGGACCTATGTGCTGGGCTCCGAAGGTGGTGATGATTTTCATAATGTTTCGTCCAGTTGTATTTGTGTTGGAATGGCCAAGGCTGGTGTGGCGTGCGTTTAAGTCGCCTAGGAAGTACATGGGTTCAGGTATGCGTAGCAGTTTATAGAAGTCAGGAAACATGATGCAGCCCTCTCGTGGGGGGATGTAAGTAGTGGCAATATTAATGGGCCCGAGGGTAGTCATTAATTTAACAGAAAGGGTGTCGGAGTAGTGGAAGTCGTCATATATTTTGTGCTGGGTTCCTGTTTTGACTGCTATTGCCACTCCAGCGTGTTGTTCACCTGTTCTGTTCCGCTGATAACATGAATAACCCGGTATCTTTAGAGCCTGGGTGTTGGGGAGGCCATGGCTATTTATGAGGATTACATCTGGGTTCTCATGTGTGTACGTGTTTATTAGATTGATGCGTTTGGTGTGCCAATGGTGGACATTGTGCTGTAGTATTTTTAGTTGATTGGTAGGTTGTGTGAATGACATGGTTGTATTAGGGGTCAGTTTTTGTTGCTCCTTTTGCCTCGCTCCTCAGTCCGGGGCGAGTGCTTGCTCTGTTGGCACCTCTGTGTTGGTCCTGATGTGGTGGGCATGGTTGTGTGGTCGAGGGGACCGACCGCGAGGGTTGAGGGAGTGGGGGCGATGGGGGGGATGGAAGGGTCGGGCCGTCGCTCCTCTGCCCCAGTTGTGACCCTGGTGCCTCTTCACGAGGTGATTCATCGTTTGTTTGGGTTGGGGTGACAGCCTGGGCCGAGCCTGCCGCTGTGGGTGGGGGGCGGGTCTGAATGGCCGTTGTTGATAGACTTGGGACTAAGGCCTGAAGGTTCTGAGCGAGATCAGCCAAGGCTGTGTTTGCTGATTTCGTGTTAGCCGGTGATGGGAGGCCATTTTCAATGCTCAGTGTCCTTATGACAGCCTGGTATGTGCCTGGCGTTCTTTGCTCTTGAGATAGGGCAGTAGCCGTAATAGCTGCAACCTTCAATTGGTTTTCTAATGAGCCGGGTTGTGGGTAAGTCTGATTGTTGTTGGCTACATAAGAATACAATTGGTTAGGTTTCAGCTTGCTGGCATTTACCCTGGCACGTTTGTCTTTTAGTGCCTGTTTTCTTTTCGGGCATTTCATGGCCATGCAAGAGTGCTGGCCTGAGCACAGGACACATTTCTGCTCCCCTGCGTCGCATTCCTGCCACGTGTGGTCTGTCTCTGCGCAGATTGAGCACACCTTGTAGTCTTGTGGCTTTGTGCACTCCTTTGTTGTGTGTCCTTCAATCTGGTAGCATCTGAAGCACACGGTGAGTGGAATAAATATAAATTGTTCCACCTCCAACTGGGCTGGCGTAAGGCTTAGATTTAGGACCTTCAGTCCCTGCCTGCATGCCGTGGCAGCCATGTCTTGTGTTTTGAACATGACTTTATACGTGTGGCCTTTCGGGAAGCGAATGACCTCTGTGACGGTTGCCCAGCTCTGTATGCGTTCAATATCTTGTTTGATATGAAGCACATCATGGTCCGCCAAGCCCTGTACATTCTTGATAATAATGCACTTGCGGCATTTGACCTCTGGAGGGGTGTATAGGGTGAAGCCTGCGTCGCCAAGGACTTTGGCTGTTGTGTCCAGATATATGTGGTCAAATGACTTGTCATCTGCCACGTACAAGGAGTAGCCCCCATAGCTCTCCTTTATGTCTGCCACCAAGATGTTCTGGTTGGCTAGGCATTCAAGGAGTTTTCTCTCTATGGCTGTTTTTTTCTGCTCCATCATTGAGTTTATATTTCACCTTCACCCTGTGGAGGGTGGCCATGGTGGGGCGTGATGAGCCTAACTAGGCATAGGTAGCCTCCTACACAGTCCTAAGCCGGCGAGAAACAGGGCCGGATATAGTGTGCCCCCAATACGGTGAGTGAAGGTTTTGAAGACCACAAGGGCTGTTCACCTCACAGTACGGGTAGTGGCGGAAGCAATCAAGAGATTATAGTGCGCTGGGCAGTGTACTGGGTAAGAGGGTAGTGTACGGGCGACTTTATTGGGTCGGTGCATCGTCTGGGCCGGGTGGGTGGTGTGGCACTGGCCTGGCCAGGCACCCAGAGCGCGCCTGGGGCACACGTGCTCTCCCGGTGGTGCCTCCGGGGAGACTCCCTCTCTCTCTCTCTCTCTCTCTCTCTCTCTCTCTCTCTCTCTCTCTCTCTCTCTCTCTCTCTCTCTCTCTCTCTCTATATATATATATATATATATATATATATATATATATATATATATATATATATATATATATATATATATATATATATATATATATATATATATATATATATATATATATATATATATATATATATATATATATATATATATATATATATATATATATATATATATATATATATATATATATATATATATATATATATATATATATATATATATATATATATATACACACAGGCACAGTATATATGGGAGGTGAGAAGGCAAGCCCTCAAAGACCCTTCCCATGTCCTCACTAACCGTTTCCTATTGTCTCACCAACACCGGAGAGTAGTTCAGCATGCTCTCTAAAGACAGATCCTCTCTTTATCCACACCACTACATTCACATAACATATACACCTTTTCCTAAATTCAAAATTCAAAATGGCTCAATTAAGCAATGCCTCAGGTCCCCGCCTGGGGGACCTAAATTCCCAGGAGGACTCCCTTCTGGCTGCCGACCGAGAGGTGTCTTGATAACTCCTCGAACCTCTTTCTTCTCAATTTCTGCAACATTCGCGGTCTTCGCTCTAATTTTCATTCTGTGGAACATCATCTCCTCCTCTAAACCTCACCTTCTCTTCCTTACCGAAACACAGGTTTCTGAGGCTACTGACAGCAATCTCTACTCTGTTCCCTCCTACTATCTCTATCCTAAATTTCAATCCAAAGCTGGATGTTGCGCCTACGTGCGCAACGACATCACTTGCTCTCGTGCCCACGACCTTGACTCTTCTGAATTTTCCACCATCTGGTTAAGACTTCACTGTCATTCTATTACTAAATACATCTGTGCTGTTTATCTCTCACCTAACTCTACCAACTATGTAAAATTCTTTGACTATTTGAATTCTAAAGTGGAGCACATCTTGACCCACTCTCCCTTCGCTGAAATCTCCATCCTAGGAGATTTCAATGTTCACCACCAGCTTTGGCTTTCATCCTCTTTCACTGACCATCCTGGTGAACAAGCCTACAACTTTGCTATCCTGAACGACCTACAGCAGTTGGTCCAGCACCCTACACGTATTCCTGACCGTCTTGGAGATCGGCCCAACATTCTAGACCTCTTCCTCACCTCAAACCCTTCTGCTTATTCTGTCAAACTGTTCTCTCCGTTGGGCTCCCGATCACAATCTTATTTCTGCATCCTGTCCTATCGCTCCTGTACATCCTCTGGACCCACCGAAGAGGCGATGCTTCTGGCATTTTGCTTCAGCTCGGTGGGACGACCTGAGGATGTACTTTCATTCCCGTGGAATGATTATTGCTTCCAGGATAGAGACCCCTCTGTGTGTGCTCAGCGCATCACAGAGGTGATTGTCTCTGGAATGGAGGCATACATTCCTCGTTCTTTCTCTACTCCTCACGCTAAAAAGCCTTGGTTTAATCACGCTTGTTCTCGTGCTGTCAATGATAGAGAGGTAGCTCACAAAAGATACCAGAGCCTTCAAACTAATGCTAATTATGAACTTTACATTTCTGCCCGAAATCGTGCCAAATCTATTCTCCGACTAACCAAAAATTCTTTCATTAATAGAAAATGTCAAAACCTTGCTTTCTCTAACTCTTCCCGTGACTTCTGGCATCTAGCCAAAAACATCTCCTCCAACTTCACTCCTTCATCTTTCCCTCCACTCCTCAGTCCTGACGGCAACACTGCCGTCTCATCTATCTCTAAGGCTGAACTCTTCTCTCAAACTTTTTCTCAAAACTCCACTCTGGACGATTCTGGGCATATTCCTCCTACTCATCCCCCTCTGACTCCTTTATGCCTGTTATAAAGATTCTTAAAAATTATTTTTTCTATGCCTCTCTGGCCTCAATCCTCAGAAGGCTTATGGACCTGATGGAGTGCCTCCTATTGTCCTTAAAAACTGTGCCTCCGTGCTGTCACCCTGCCTGGTCAAACTCTTTCGCCTCTGCCTGTCAACATCTACCTTTCCTTCTTGCTGGAAGTATGCCTTCACACAGCCTGTACCTAAGAAGGGTGACCGCTCCAATCCCTCAAACTACCGTCCTATTGCTTTACTTTCTTGTCTATCTAAAGCTTTTGAATCAATCCTTAACCGTAAGATTCAAAGCACCTTTCCACTTCTGACCTTCTATCTGATCGCCAGTATGGGTTCCGCAAGGGGCGTTCTACTGGTGATCTCCTAACTTCTTAACTGACTCTTGGTCATCCTCTCTTAGCCGTTTCAGTGAAACTTTTGCTATTGCGCTGGACATATCAAAAGCTTTTGATAGGGTCTGGCACAAATCTTTGCTTTCTAAACTACCCTCCTACGGTTTCTATCCTTCTCTCTGTACCTTTATCTCCAGTTTCCTTTCTGACCGTTCTATTTCTGCCGTGGTAGACGGTCACTGTTCTTCCCCTAAATCTATTAACAGTGGTGTTCCACAGGGTTCTGTCCTATCTCCCACTCTTTTTCTGTTGTTCATTGATGATCTTCTTTCCAAAACGAACTGTCCTATCCATTCCTACGCCGATGATTCCACTCTGCATTATTCAACTTCTTTTAATAGAAGACCCACCCTTCAGGAACTTAACGACTCAAGGCTGGAGGCTGCAGAACGCTTAGCCCCAGACCTTACTATAATTTCCGATTGGGGCAAGAAGAACCTGGTGTCCTTCAACGCCTCAAAAACACAGTTTCTCCACCTATCCACTCGACACAATCTTCCAAACAACTATCCCCTATTCTTTGACAACACCCAGCTATCACCTTCCTCAACACTAAACATCCTCGGTCTATCCTTAACTCAAAATCTCAACTGGAAACTTCATATCTCATCTCTTACTAAATCAGCTTCCTCGAGGCTGGGCGTTCTGTACCGTCTCCGCCAGTTCTTCTCCCCTGCACAGTTGCTGTCCATATACAGGGGCCTTGTCCGCCCTCGTATGGAGTATGCATCTCATGTGTGGGGGGGCTCCACTCACACAGCTCTTCTGGACAGAGTGGAGGCAAAGGCTCTTCGTCTCATCAGCTCTCCTCCTCATACTGATAGTCTTCTACCTCTTAAATTCCGCCGCAATGTTGCCTCTCTTTCTATCTTCTATCGATATTTCCACGCTGACTGCTCTTCTGAACTTGCTAACTGCATGCCTCCCCCTCTCCCACGGCCCCGCTGCACTCGACTTTCTACTCATGCTCATCCCTATACTGTCCAAACCCCTTATGCAAGAGTTAACCAGCATCTTCACTCTTTCATCCCTCACGCTGGTAAACTCTGGAACAATCTTCCTTCATCTGTATTTCCTCCTGCCTACGACTTGAACTCTTTCAAGAGGAGGGTATCAGGACACCTCTCCTCCCGAAACTGACTTATCTTTCGGCCACCTCTTTGGATTCTTTTAGGAGCAGCAGTAGCAGGCTTTTTTTATTAATGTTTACTTTTTGTGCCCTTGAGCGGTCTCCTTTGCTGTAAAAAAAAAAAAAATATATATATATATATATATATATATATATATATATATATATATATATATATATATATATATATATATATATATATATATATATATATATATATATATATATATATATATATATATATATATATATATATATATATATATATATATATATATATATATATATATAAATGGGTCCCAGCACTGACCCTTGAGGCACTCCACAAGTGAATGGAAGCCAATCAGGCTGTCCGTTGAGTAGTACTCGTTGTTTTATGCTGGTGGGCCAATCTCTTATCCACGCGATCAGATTGGCTCCAATGCCCGCCAAGTGCAGTTTCTTAAGGAGTCGCTCGTGCGGTACCTTGTCGAAGGGTTTCTGAAAGTCCAGGTATATAACATCACTGGGGATGTGGGCATCCCAGTTCTTATATATATCTTGGAAGAAGTCTAATAAATTCGTTAGGCAGGAGCGCTTGTTTCTGAAGCCTTACTGGGTGTCGGAGATGGCATTATTGTCTTCTAGAAACTTAAAAGTTTGTCTCTAATGATCTTTTCAGTATTTATCCTGCCACTGATGTCAGTGTAGTTTAATGCAACGCTTTTGTCTCCTTTTTTTGAAAATTCGTGTTACGTTCGCCATCTTCTAGTCTTCCGGGACCTTATTCAGTTGAACTGACCGGTTGAATATATTTGTGAGTGGTTGAGTTATTTGTTGTTTAAGCTCTTTTAATAACCGCGGGGACAAACTGTCAGGTCCCGCTGACTTGTTCGTGTCGAGTTTGTCCAAATACTTTTTTTCACTTCTCGGCGGGTCAGGGCCCTCAGTTCTCGACTGTGAATACGGATGCGAAGTTACTGTTGATGATTCTGACCTTCTGTTTACTGTCCCGAGTTACTGATCCAGTCTCGTCTCTCAGGGGACCAGTATTGGTTATATGTTTTTCGATCTGATGTATGTGAATATTTTTTAGGAGTTTTATTTGTCGCGCGCTATTTGTTTATCATAGTTGCGTTTACTACCTCGAATAAGGGTGCGTCAAGCTTTTAGGCTGGTGTGGTACTGTGTGCGGGCTTCCGCAGTGTCATTCTCTTTCATTAGATTATAATTTCTTTTTTTTAAGTTTACCGCCCTTTTTAATTCTCTGGACATTCACGGTTGATCTACGGCACCATTTACTCGCCTGGGTTTCATAGGTACTGTAGCCTTCTCTACTCCCAAAAGCTTATCTTTGAAGTCGTTCCACACGTTGTCGATTGTATTGTCGGTGAGGTTAAGTTGGTCCCAGGTCGCAGGAGGAAGCAGCTCACGGGCTAGGATGAAATTTGCTTTTTTGTAGTCTGGTATCACTGACAGATTGTCTACGAGTTTGTGACATATGCTGACATTAAAACGGATTTAGTGGTGATCGCAACCATGAATGTTTTCACCAACTTCACAGTCGCGAATAAGGTCAGGGCTTACTAATACCAAATCCAGCAGATTGTTTTCTCTTGTCGGTTGAGTTACAACTTGGGTGAGGACCACCTGACGTCACCTAATCTGCGCCTGAGTTGACCTCCCATTTATTTAGACCTTGTTATATATTTTGCCTGTGCGTACCAACACACGTCATATTACATACTATTTTTCGCCCATATCTTGGCTCAGTGTGTAGTGTTGCGTGTACTCGTGCCCGGCAACCTATTACTTTGATCAAAATGGCATAATTAGATTTACGGATACAATAATTAACACTTCCCGCCGCCAAAATCACCTCCTTTCTCACAGACAGCGCCGCGGGTGGACGCTTAGAGAAACACAAAACAGGAGAACCAATGGAACGCCTGCCTTTCGTCACATTAGTCGTGGCAGCCAATCACATCAGAGCTACCGCTAAGGTGGTAGGGACCGCCAGTTTGAGTAATTTGTGGCGGTGGGGGCGGAATTTTTCTTGGGTAAACAGTTACTGAGGACAATTTTGTGGGCTGCAGAAGATTGGCGAGAACACAGTGTTCTCCCCACAGCCATAATCTGCTACACTTGTGGTGGAAGCTGTAATATTAAGTATGCTCTCAAGAGGCGTACGTAAGAGGAGTATACTTACAGAACGCCGCCTCGATAATTATGTGAAGGTCTAAGTTTTGTCTGTATACAGTCTCTCTTATGGTTTCCCGAGAGGTTTTAAGGTTAGTACACGATGCTGTCTATTCACCTCCGTATAATTCATGGTGACTGGTCGTAAATATGTTTATTTTAACCGTGAAATGGCTACATTGTGACGCTGACACAATCTGGCACCTCCACAACTAGTCGTCTTACGGTAAAAAAATCTACCTCCATGTGAGAAACCATCGTGTTTTAGCCTACACAAAAATAAATAGTCAGTATCTCAGAGTAAGCCACAGGAGCCTCCATTTAGTTTTTAACGTTGTTTTTGTCTTTTCAATGTAATATGCAGAAAAGTGAGTTAGTCTTTATATGGATTTTTTTTCATTTATTCGTTGTTTTCATCATATTTCTTTCATATTCTGGAGTGCATTATTTTCACCGCCCGAGAGCAAGAAAAAAACAGTTATAATGAGGTGAGCACAATTTAACGAGCACCGCCGCGGGGCGTCATAATTATATTCACTTTTCGCGACGCTCCGGGCGGCCGTGTGTGCGGCGGGCCATAGCTGTGCACCGCCGCGTCTGTGTCTGCCTGTCTGTCTGTCTTTGTGCCTGCCCGTTGGGTGTGTAAAGGTGCATCCACACCAGGAATCTTTGCATGAAAACAATGTATCCCAGACGCTGCCCAAGTGTTTCGGTAAACCACTGGGATACATTTGAATGCCCTCGCGAAATATTGTTTCCTGTCCATATCTCAGGGTTGTTCTCAGGATGTCGGTGTGTGCGGAGACTGCTGCAATGGCGTCTGTGATTTGCTTATTATTGCACTCACTGGAGAGCAAGAAGAAGACAAGGAAACGCGTATGGGTGAGGTAGTTTATAAAAAGTTGAGCATTACAGAATGACTCACTTTTGGCGGAGCCGAGAGTTAATGGAGCAGGGTTTAATTAATTAATAATTTTCTTGGAAGGTCAACCACTAACTTTGAAGAACTATTACGAACGGTGGCTCCCAAAATACCACGAATCGATACCAGGCACAGAAAAGCCATTCCAGCTTCCTTCAGCCCGCAGCTATAATCTGACAGGCGCAGATCTTTTTACGAGCCTCATTAACACCTTCGAAATGTCAAAGTTGCGATTCCATACAAACTTTCCTGGTGTGGGCGGTCCTGAGAAACAGTTGGGAAGCATTTGAAAATAAAATTTTGTTTTCCATCCTGGATGGAATACATGAGAAACTTTTGCGCGCTCGCGCGTGTATATGCGGGTGTGGGTGTATTTGCATATATATATATATATATATATATATATATATATATATATATATATATATTTGTATATATATATATATATATATATATATATATATATATATATATATATTATATATATATACACTTTACTTGCTTAAAGTAGTCCTTCGAAACGAAGACGACTATCGCTCCACATTAGGTGCGCCGATGACGTCGCTGGTAAGAGCGGAGGCCGAATTCCGAGGCACAGATACGGCCACAGGTCAGGCACGTGACCCCGCTTCCCGGAGACGGAGGTGGAAGGTCCTGCCGTACATGTCGACGGCGCCGCTTTTCCTCTCTATCCCTTGTTTTGGCTGCCTCAAGGAGTTTCGTCCCCTCCTTGGCAGCAGCACGCCAGGTGGGTCAGGAGGCAGCCATAGTCTCAAGTTGGGTTGGTGAGATGTTGAGTTTTTTAGTGTGGTTTTGAGGTGGCCCTTGAACCTCTTCTTTTGCCCCCCTGCGCTCCGCTTGCCCGTCCTTATCTCTCCATTGAGCACTTGGTAAGGCTGACGGTTGGGAGGCATCCGAGTTGTGTGGCCAACCCACCGCAGCTGACGACCATACAGAATGGCCTCCAGACTGGTGCAGCCGGTGCGTGCGTAGATGTCCGAGTGCATCACTTTGTCCTTCCAGGATAATCCCAATATGCGCTGTAAGCAGGTAATATGGAGGGCCTCAAGGTTCTTTATGTGGGAGCGATGGGGAGTCCAGGCTTCACAGCCGTAGAGCAAGGTGGAGATGCAGACGGCGTGGTAGACTTTGTTCTTAGTTGAAATGGTAAGGAAAAGCGCGCTTACTCAGGCGTCCAAAAGCAGACGAAGCCATCCTCAGTCTGTTCTGGATCTCGTCTCCGAGATCGAGGTTGGAGCTGAGAGCGGAGCCAAGAGAGATAAAGCGGTCGACATTATTCAAGATACTCCCATCTATTGTGAGCGGTGGTGGTTGGGGGACGTTGGTGGAAGACAGTTGGCATATGACCTCGGTCTTGCGGGTGTTGACTTTCAGGCCCATACGGAGGTAGCTGGAGGCATAGGCGCACACATTTATCTGCAGAGCTTAATCAGAGGTTGCAGCGATGGCAGTATCATCAGCGTACTGAAGGTCGAGGATGTTTCACACCGATGTTTTGGTGGTGGCATTTAGCTGACGGAAGTTGAACAGACTACCGTCAAGTCTGTATTTGATGGCAACGGCGTCGTCTCGATCTATCTTTTCACGCGAGATGAGCGTGACGGCCACGAGGAAGATGTTAAAGAAGGCCGGAACGAGCACGCAGCCCTGTTTAACGCCGGTGTTTACGTTGAATGGTTCAGATTCTTCACCTCCTATAGAAACCCGCGCCGACATCCCATCGTGGAGCGACCGCAGTATTGCAAGGAACTTTGGAGGACAGCCGCAACTGGAGAGGACACCCCAGACGATCCCTATTTACGGTGTCAAATTCCTTGGTCAGATCTACGAAGGCCAGGAAGAGATCTTTATGCTGCTGCTCCCTGCATTTTTCTAGCAACTGTCTGGCTACAAAGACCATGTCGATGGTAGAGCGGTCAGGTCAGAAACCACACTGGGATTCGGGTAGAACGTCGTCCACTACGCTCGAGAGAAGGCTGTTGAGCATAACCGTTGCGAGGACTTTTCCCGCTATAGAGAATAGTGAGATTCCGCTGCAGTTTCCGCAGTCGGCTTTGTCGCCTTTCTACTTATATATTGGCATGATTTTGGCATCTTTCCATTGCTGTGGGAGGTTCTCAGTATCCCAGGCTGTGGTGATAAACTGAAACAGGCGACGTTTGAGCTGGTATCCGCCGTTTTTCCAGATCTCGGCTAGTATAAGATCTGGACCTGCAGCTTTATGGTTCTTAAGACTTTGAACTGCGCTGTTGACCGCTGAAAGATTGCAGAGCGTCGAGGTTGGGAAGTAGAGGAGGAACTGGGAGCTCGTCGATGATAGATGGATCCACAGGGTTAGTGCTGTTCAAAAGGTGAGACAGGTGTTCTATCAACCTCTCCAAAATACCCTGGCGGTCCTTAATGAGCGTGGATCTGTCGGCAGAACTAACGGGGACTGGCGTCATAGAAGCTACGGGCGTTATTGCGGTCGGCGAGAAGCTGGATTTGCTCTGCCTTCCTGATCCACCAGGCGTTTTCCATGGCGCAGAGTTCGGACTGAGCACGGAAGCGGAGGTCCGCGTGCCGCTGGCGGAGAGGGACCGATAACGGGTTAGCAAGGCAAGAAGTGTGGGCTGCGTTTTTCTCAGCCAGCAGGGCCCGGATGCCCTCCGCGTTCTCATCAAACCAATCCTGATGTCGGCGCTCATTCTGCCCGAGTGCCGTTTAAGCAACCTCTAAAAGGGCAGTGGAGAATTGATCCCAGCATGCAGTGAGATCAGAGGTGGATGCCACAGGTGGGGGCTCAGGGATGTCATCAAGCCTGGCATCAATCTTCTGGCGGAGGACAGACAGCTTAACTGGATCACTGAATGCATTGCGGTTAATGCTCTTCTTTGGGTCGGATTTTTTTATGGGAGGTCGAATGCGTAGCCGTAGGAGGGATCTGACGAGACGATGATCGGTCCAGCATTCAGCGCCCCTCATGGCACGCGTGATGGATACGTCACACACGTCGGAGCTTTGGACTACCACGTAGTCCAGCAAGTGCCAGTGACGAGGTCACACACACACACGCACACACACACACACACACACACACACACACACACACACAGATCGACGCTAAAGTGCACTTGCTCATGTCGTGAGGGTACCTGCTGGCGATTACGAGTCCAACACTTGATCAGTCCGCGGTGAATTACATACTTGTGGCCCAGACCTGACCGAGATCAGATGTGGGTCACGGCGCTCCGAAAGGAGCAGCCAGGGGCCAGACTGTTGGCCTCCCCCCTTCCCCTCCATCCCCCTCTCCCTTTTCATCAAAACCCAACACCGTAAGATACTTTTGTGACATCATGGTGACAGACAGTGAGTGCAGTACGTTTGTGGTGCCGTGAAGACACTGAAGAGTACATAGAAATAACCGGTGTGACGTCGACGCGGCCTTACCATCCAACCGACGCCCCAGGTGGCTCCAGGTACACCAGCCCGACCATCATGGTGCTGGGAGAATTCGGTTCAGGTGCAGTGCAGTGTTGAGGCCCGTCACTCAGGTGGAGTCATGGTTGGGGCAATCAGCACGCCGCTCAACATACAAGGCAGTGCAGACGATATGGATGTTCCCACGCCTACTGCCGCGCGGTCCACCTCTTTCTATCTTGTCTCACCGGCTGGATAGATTAGCAGGTCGTCGCTAAGCCCATAAGCTGAGTGACGGCCGACATCGCCTCTACCTGCACCCCTGACCCTTTTTGACCTGGGGTTGACCGTGGGCTTACAACTGACTAGGGTTTGTTTCCGGGATCCCAGGATCCCGGACAATTTTCAAGGTTTAATAATCCCGGGATATTTTGCACATCCCGGGAAATCCCGAGATGAAAAATCATGAAATTAAGTATAAAAAAAAAAAAAGACAAATTTGACTGCAGGATAGTTGTGAACTTGTGAACTTGTGCTTCTATTTATATGTATATACAGGGTGTCCCGTGAGGAGTGTTTTGTGTGTGTGTGTGAACACTGTGAAGGAAGGACTTACTGTTTAGGTATTCTCTTGAGTATTATAAAGCAGCCATGGCACTCCCGTTACCCGTAACAGAGCCCGTATAATGAACACCATGTCTGCATATTCCACTTTGCTGTATGTATACGGCATTGAGATGAGCGTGACAGCTTAAAAAAAAAAAAAAAACAGCACACTTTTCCTCCTCGCGTGAGTGACCGAACAGTGACGGTTACCAGTAAACTGTCTGTCTGTCTGTCTGTTTGCCTGCCCGCACAGCTGATCGCTGTTGCCATAGTTCCCAACGTTTTAGCTACTTATTGCTAAGATGATACATAACTTTTTTTTTTTATGTTGGACATGTAATGTGAGTGGAATCCGAACGGGCCTTCTCAGCAGCTGGACTGTTTGTCACAAAAATGAGGACCCGTTTAAGTGATAGAAGTGTAGACTGCTTGTGCTACTTAAGAGCTTATTATAAAAATTCCATAGATTCTTCCTAGATCTTAATCAGTATAGTTCTTAAGACCCACAAGTGTTGGAAAGTTTTTTCTTAGA
This sequence comes from Eriocheir sinensis, assembly GCF_024679095.1. NCBI lineage: Eukaryota > Metazoa > Arthropoda > Malacostraca > Decapoda > Varunidae > Eriocheir > Eriocheir sinensis. The sequence continues at coordinate 518,432 of NW_026111954.1, forward strand.
TTCAGTTTAATTTTCAAGACCCGGAAGGGTTGGAAAGCTTTTTCTTTTTTTTCTTTAGGGCCTGAAAGGCTAATCAGGGTTATAGGTTAAAGCCCTAAAATCTGAAATGAGGAAACCAGTTTAGTTTTTATGAAGGAGGAATGCAAATATTTCCTTAATTAATTTTGCTAAATTTTGTCAGTTATTATTCTCATTTATGGAAAACTTCTGTATACATTTTTTTTCCTTCATTTATTTGACCCGGAAGAGTTGGATTTTTTTTTTTTTCGCCTGAAAGGCCCATCTGGGTTAACGTCCTAAATTATGAAAACAAGAAACCAGTTTAGCTTATGTGAAGGAAAAATGTAAATACTTTCAAGACCCGGAAGGGTTGGAAAGCTTTTTTTTTTTTTTTCTTTAGGGCTTGAAAAGCTAATCAGGGTTATAGGTTAAAGCCCTAAAATCTGAAATCAGGAAACCAGTTTAGTTTATATGAAGGAGGAATGCAAATATTTCATCAATTCATTTTGTTAAATTATGTCAATTATTATTTTCATGTATGGAAAATTTCAGTATACATTTTCTTTTCCTTATATATCTGACAATTTTTTTTTTGTCATTTACATTTAATCATTACTGTTTTTCAGAGATTAAAACATATTGTGTGTTGAATTTGTGTTACTTAAGATTTTTCATGAAATCCCATAGATGCTATATGAATGCAGAATATAATTTTCCTTTTGATTAATTCATTTAATTTAATTTTATGTCATTAATTATTGTTTTTATTTTATGGAAAATTGTTCGTGTTATTTATGATCTTATTATCAAAATTCCATACATGCTCGATTGCTTATTAATCATTTTAGTTTACACAGGAATGCAGAACATGTATGTTTTATTTTTTATTCATTCATTTGATTAAACTTACTGTCATTTATTGCTTTCATTTTATGGAAATTTGCTTGTGTTAAATAAGATCTTATTCTATGAGATACTTCTTAATCATTTAGTTCATATTATAAATAAAGAATGCATACGTTTAATTTTTCTTCATTTATTTTTATTAAATTTTCTGTCATTAAGTACTCTTTTCATTTCACTGGGTATACATGGAAACAAATGTTTTTTTTTCTTTCTTTCTTTATCAGCGATAATGAACTATAATTCACATTGTCATTCACATTGGAATTCGGAAGCAGAAAAAAAAGTAGTAAACGCAGCATATACTAGCTCTTATTCTTATTCCTTTTACTTTGTTGAGAAACAAAGTGTATGCTGAAAATTTGGAATTAAATATTAAGTGGAATTAATAAGACAGTCAATCTACAGTAATATTTTTGCATATCTATTAATGTTAAGCACATCAAAAATCTGAACGTGAAACTAGGTATAATGTGCAATTTTAGACAATTGAAAATCCTGGGAAATCCCGGGATCCCGGGATTAGGGCTAATTTTATCCCGGAATCCTGGACAAAGAAAAGGTCCAAAACGACAATCCCTACATCTGACCCGTCATCCGAAAAACCACACCTCCAACCGCACCAGCGCACTGCAGTCCACCACCTCACCTCCCCCCACCACCCCAGACCCCAATATCCCTTTCATATTGTACATTTTCCCTTTCTTTTTTTTTCTATTATATTTCAAAAGTGTATTTGTTACGTGTATATTTTCAGCTTTACAGCTGCTATCATTTAATAAACCGTTTATTATTATTATTATTATTACGTACATTCTCTCAATGTTTCTCAATTATTTCCTGAATGTATCCAAGTTGTTTCTCAACTGCTTCCCGAGCCACTAGGGAAACGTCTGGGATACACTGTTGTCATGCAAAGATTCCTGGTGTGGACGCGCCTTAATGTCCTGCCTGCCTGTGCCGTGAGCTGTGTCGGGTGGCGGTTCTCAGTCTGTCAGTCTGAGTTGCCAGTTATGTAAGTGGGGTCTGTCTGTCTGTCTAAATTAGTGACTCTGTCTGTCTGTCTGCTCGTCTGTGTCTTGGTGACTGTCTGGCTGGGCGTCGGTTAGTCTTTTTCTCGGTTACGTCAGGCGACTGTCTGTGTGTTGTAAACTGAACAAATCAGTGACTATTTTTTCTGTTTTCTTGTCTGGCTGTGTATGTGTCACGGGCTGTGTTGCGTCTCTCTCTCTCTCTCTCTCTCTCTCTCTCTCTCTCTCTCTCTCTCTCTCTCTCTCTCTCTCTCTCTCTCTCTCTGTTCGTTTTTCAGAAGAGGAAAGTAGAGTGGGAAAGATAAATCAAGGAGGAGAAAGAAAGGAAAGGAGGAACCAGAGAAGAGAGAATCAAGGAGGAGAAAGGAGAGGAAGAGGGAACTTGAAAGGGAAGGAGATAATTATATTTTGAGTCGGTCCGAAGCAATGATGTTTTATTTTTTATTTATCATTATTTTATTTATTTATTTTTGCTTCACTTTAATCCCTTCTTCCCGCACCCACATCCTCGGTGCTCCCTGTTCCTTAGTGGGGGAGAGGAAGGGAGGGAAGCAGGGAAGGATGGAACACACACGCACTTATCCTGCATCCTCCACATCATAAAATAAAAACTGATGGTGATTCGAGATTCGCGGCCTTCGAACCCACGAGTGAAGCAACGAACCACCTCAACCATCACACGGGAGCAATCATCTCCACAACACAATCTCCTTAGCCATTAAACACAGGAATATAGAAACCTTGGAGCATCGGAGTATGAGAAGCACACTAGTCTACCTTCCATTACGTTCAACATGACCAAAATAACCGGTATCCGTTGAAGTGTTTAAGTTCATTCAGTTAGAGTTTCAAGATTCGTCTGTTGCTCTCCACTCGGATGCTAACCCTTCGTCAGTCGCCGCGAGAGTTGGAGACAGGAAGGGCGCGTCGTGTCATGTCTTCATATTTATTGTGTGTTTTGGTGGCGTGTGGCGTTGCGGAAGGAAGCTGCTGCGGACGGGTAGGGAGGCGGGGGGCACGAGCTGCGCTGGGAAGAAAGGTGAGTGGTCCTTTGTTGGGAGGTGAGCCGAGCGTCCATCATGGGCCAGGAGGGTGGTAGCTGGCCCCTCCAGCCTTCACGTGAGGAAGAAAGCGGGATACAAATATCTACCGCAAACTTTTTAACATGTTTTTTTTATTTCATTGATGTAAACGATTTTATGCACAATATTTCAACATGGACTGAACAAATTTGTGATTTGTGTACTATAGTCTATCGAATCTATCTTGAGCCTCTAGGCACGGCTCCCCTGAGCCGCGCTAATGTTGCATCACCCCGTCGCTCTCCCCAGAGGAGCTGGCTACCTCTCTCTCTCTCTCTCTCTCTCTCTCTCTCTCTCTCTCTCTCTCTCTCTCTCTCTCTCTCTCTTATTTGCGTTATATTTAATATATTTTGCTTGGCTGTGCAGGACGCGAGAGTGAGACTTACGTGAGTCTTCCATGGTGGCGGAAGGGTGAATGGTGCGGCGCCATCACATGAGCCGCGTTGACAAGTGAAATGGAAGGTTTACAGAGTCGCTGTCTTTCCCTCAAATACCAGGCCTCTCATAACACCATGCAGTCGTATTATATATATATATATATATATATATATATATATATATATATATATATATATATATATATATATATATATATATATATATATATATATATTCCATAAATAAATAACGTGGAAATGTCGTGGAAATGAAACATATCACACGACATTACATGAAAAGAAAATATATCACACGATATTACATGAAAAGAAAACATATCACACGACATTACATGAAAAGAAAACATATCACACGACATTATATGAAAAGAAAACATATCACACGACATTATATGAAAAGAAAACATATCACACGACATTACATGAAAAGAAAACATATCACACGACCTTATATGAGAAGAAAACATATCACACGACATTACATGAGAAGAAAACATATCACACGACATTACATGAAAAGAAAACATATCACACGACATTATATGAGAAGAAAACATATCACACGACATTACATGAAAAAAAACATACCACACGACATTATATGAAAAGAAAACATATCACCCGACATTACATGAAAAGAAAACATATCACACGACATTATATGAAAAGAAAACATATCACACGACATTACATGAAAAGAAAACATATCACACGACATTATATGAAAAGAAAACATATCACACGACATTACATGAAAAGAAAACATATCACACGACATTATATGAAAAGAAAACATATCACACGACATTATATGAAAAGAAAACATATCACACGACATTACATGAAAAGAAAACATATCACACGACCTTATATAAAAAGAAAACATATCACACGACAATATATGAAAAGAAAACATATCACACGACATTATATGAAAATAAAACATATCACACGACATTACATGAAAAAAAACATACCACACGACATTATATGAAAAGAAAACATATCACCCGACATTACATGAAAAGAAAACATATCACACGACATTACATGAAAAGAAAACATATCACACGACATTACTTGAAAAGAAAACATATCACACGACATTATATGAAAAGAAAACATATCACACGACATTACATGAAAAGAAAACATATCACACGACATTACATGAAAAGAAAACATATCACACGACATTACATGAAAAAAAACATACCACACGACATTATATGAAAAGAAAACATATCACCCGACATTACATGAAAAGAAAACATATCACACGACATTACATGAAAAGAAAACATATCACACGACATTACATGAAAAGAAAACATATCACATGACATTACATGAAAAGAAAACATATCACACGACATTACATGAAAAGAAAACATATCACACGACATTATATGAAAAGAAAACATATCACACGACATTATATGAAAAGAAAACATACCACACGACATTACATGAAAATAGAACATATCACACGACATTATATGAAAAGAAAACATACCACACGACATTACATGAAAATAGAACATATCACACGATATTACATGAAAAGAAAACATATCACACGACATTACATGAAAAGAAAACATATCACACGACATTACATGAAAAGAAAACATATCACACGACATTATAGGAAAAGAAAACATATCACACGACATTATATGAAAAGAAAACATATCACACGACATTACATGAAAAGAAAACATACCACACGACATTACATGAAAAGAAAACATATCACACGACATTATATGAAAAGAAAACATATCACACGACATTACATGAAAAGAAAACATATCACACGACATTACATGAAAAGAAAACATATCACACGACATTACATGAAAAGAAAACATATCACACGACATTACTTGAAAAGAAAACATATCACACGACATTATATGAAAAGAAAACATATCACACGACATTACATGAAAATAGAACATATCACACGACATTATATGAAAAGAAAACATACCACACGACATTACATGAAAAGAAAACATACCACACGACATTACATGAAAATAGAACATATCACACGACATTACATGAAAAGAAAACATATCACACGACATTATATGAAAAGAAAACATATCACACGACATTACATGAAAATAGAACATATCACACGATATTACATGAAAAGAAAACATATCACACGACATTACATGAAAAGAAAACATATCACACGACATTACATGAAAAGAAAACATATCACACGACATTATAGGAAAAGAAAACATATCACACGACATTATATGAAAAGAAAACATATCACACGACATTACATGAAAAGAAAACATACCACACGACATTACATGAAAAGAAAACATATCACACGACATTATATGAAAAGAAAACATATCACACGACATTACATGAAAAGAAAACATATCACACGACATTACATGAAAAGAAAACATATCACACGACATTACATGAAAAGAAAACATATCACACGACATTACTTGAAAAGAAAACATATCACACGACATTATATGAAAAGAAAACATATCACACGATATTACATGAAAATAGAACATATCACACGACATTATATGAAAAGAAAACATACCACACGACATTACATGAAAAGAAAACATACCACACGACATTACATGAAAATAGAACATATCACACGACATTACATGAAAAGAAAACATATCACACGACATTATATGAAAAGAAAACATACCACACGACATTACATGAAAATAGAACATATCACACGACATTATATGAAAAGAAAACATACCACACGACATTACATGAAAATATAACATATCACACGATATTACATGAAAAGAAAACATATCACACGACATTACATGAAAAGAAAACATATCATACGACATTACATGAAAAGAAAACATATCACACGACATTACATGAAAATAAAACATATCACACGACATTACATGAAAAGAAAACATATCACACGACATTATATGAAAAGAAAACATACCACACGACATTACATGAAAATAGAACATATCACACGATATTACATGAAAAGAAAACATATCACACGACATTACATGAAAAGAAAACATATCACACGACATTATATGAAAATAAAACATATCACACGACATTACATGAAAAGAAAACATATCACACGACATTATATGAAAAGAAAACATATCACACGACATTACATGAAAAGAAAACATATCACACGACATTACATGAAAAGAAAACATATCACACGACATTACATGAAAAGAAAACATATCACACGACATTATATGAAAATAAAACATATCACACGACATTACATGAAAAGAAAACATATCACACGACATTACATGAAAAGAAAACATATCACACGACATTATATGAAAATAAAACATATCACACGACATTACATGAAAAGAAAACATACCACACGACATTACATAAAAATAGAACATATCACACGACATTACATGGCAAGCAAACATATCACACTACATTATATGGAAAGAAAACATATCACACTACATTATATGGAAAGAAAACATATCACACGACATTACATGAAAATAAAACATATCACACGACATTATATGAAAATAAAACATATCACACGACATTACATGGCAAGGAAACATATCACACGACATTACATGAAAATAAAACATATCACACGACATTACATGAAAATAAAACATATCACACGACATTACATGAAAATAAAACATATCACACGACATTATATGAAAATAAAACATATCACACGACATTACATGAAAATTAAACATATCACACGACATTACATGAAAATAAATATTATCACACGACATTACATGAAAATAAAACATATCACACGACATTACATGAAAATAAAACATATCACACGACATTACATGAAAATAAAACATATCACACGACATTACATGGCAAGGAAACATATCACAAGACATTACATGGCAAGGATACATATCACACGACATTATATGGCAATTAAACATATCACACGACATTACATGGCAAGGAAACATATCACACGACATTACATGGCAAGGAAACATATCACACGACATTACATGGCAAGTAAACATATCACACGACATTACATGGCAAGGAAACATATCACACGACATTACATGGCAAGGAAACATATCACACGACATTACATGGCAAGGAAACATATCACACGACATTACATGGCAAGGAAGCATATCACAACACATCATCTAAAAAGGAAACATATCACAACACATCATCTAGAAAGGAAACATATCAGACGCAAATGAAACATATCAAACAACATCCTTACAACGTAAAATCAACATCCGCGACGGAACGGACATCTCCATTACCGAAATACTGAGGCCACAGCGCTGCGTCATGAAGTGGAGGCGACCCCGTCACTGAGTGGACACGGCCGAAATATCAAGGCCAGCACGCAGGCTGTTCACGAGGAAGTGATCGATACAGATCATGTTTACGAGCGTCCCTTCCCACCTTAATGAAATGTTTCGCCGTCCTTGCCGCTGGAGTAGCTGGTGTGCAGCTTGGCGCTCCTCATGAGGTGGAGCTTCTGACTGCGCGGCAGCTTGAAGCCTCGCCGCTGGATGGCGGCGCCGAGGTGGTCACGAGTCAGCAGGGGAGTGGGGCGCCGCACCACTCTTTCGTACTGGTACTCTTGCTTGGCCTTGCGACCCGGAGGCATGATCCTGCACTGCGGCCGGGCGGTGTTGATGCCGCGGTTCCCTTTGCACGTCACGTGGCCAAACTCCATCCTATTCAGGTCTCGAGAACCGCAACAGTATTCCTGCTGCAGCTTTCTGGCCTCCGCCCTCACCACAAACTTCCCAGTGGTGGCTTTCTCTCCAGCGTCAGTCGTGAACAGTCGAATACTGCTCATGGCCTCATGCGGGTGAACCAAGACACACCTCGTGAAGGCGTTCTTGGTCCTCATCGTAGGTGCATGGTTGGGTTTCTTTCTGTCCTCAACAACCACTGCCGTGCTGGCCCACAGTGTGTGCAGCGGTGAGTCGCTATACACACCCATGCCCAATACACACATCTGGCCGTTCATCAACGTGCACTCGTACTTCTCGACGAGGCACTTTTCTATGCAGCCCGCCACCGCTGAGGCAAGCACCTCGGCCACAGGGACGTTGGCTGCCAAACAGTGACACTGGAAGAGGCGCATGAGGAGCCAGGCGGGCGTGCACACCCTCTGGGGAGCGTCATGGCAGTGACTGCGCAGGAAACCATACAGGAGAACCTGCGTCTGCAGCCTTAGCTGCTCCTGGTCTTCAGCGGCCCACGCGGATTGAACTGTGGGCTGTGCAAGGCACACCAATTTACCGCCTTCTTTGAGCCACGCATAATCTCCTCCCACTAGTCTGACAGTGTTTACTGTCTCTTTGTTATTGTCGTACAGCACACAGCTGCCAGGTGCGGGGGGAGAAGACCTCCCACACACGCCTTGCCGATCGCTGGTAACCACAACGGGTCGGACCAGCGAAGGTTTCTGACCGTGGCTTCTAATTTTCAGATCGCGCGCATCTTCCCAGGGTGAGCTGGGCGACAAAAGATCTCGCCCTGCTTTCTTAGCAGGTTTGAACCTTCCTGCCTTGGGCAGCACAACGGATTTCTCGACGAGTTTTATCGGTGTGTTGTCACTCTCCTGCCGAGGAGCTCCTCCTCCCGGTACCACGAGGCGATCAGGGATGCCGCGCGCCCCCCGGGCTGAGCAAGGCGACCCCCGAGGCTCTTGGTTCCGGTGATTGGGTGGGCCATTCCTCTCTCTGGTATTTACACATAGGGCTCGATTCAACACATCACCTCGGATTCGAGTAAGCCGTTTTGGGGACCTTGGAGTTGACATTGCACCCCCCCGAGTCTAGAGCTGGTTGACCGCGAGGCCCGTGACAACACACACAGAATGATGGTGATGCCGCACAATGTGGAACGTCTCTCTCTCTCTCTCTCTCTCTCTCTCTCTCTCTCTCTCTCTCTCTCTCTCTCTGTATATATACAGTTGTTAGGTGAGTGTGTGTGTGTGTGTGTGTGTGTGTGTGTTATTTTGTTCTGTATTTTTCTCTACATACTCCCACACACACACACACACACACACACACACACACACACACACACACACAGGGCCGGATTTAGAGTTGTGGGTGACATGGTCACAGCAGGTTTTGGGGGCCCAATTTTAAGTCTGATAAATGTATTGGGGCTGGGCAGTGAGCGAAATTTAAGCGATTTGGTTCAGTTGAGAGGGCTAGGGGCGTTGCATTGAATATTGTTGAATAATATAATGATACGTTGTATTTATATAAGTCATAGCGCACACAGAGCCAGTAGAATAAATTAATTAACCCTAAAATTCGAGGCTACTGTCAAGTGATCATGTCACCCTACCCCACCCAGTACAAATGACTAAGATCGAGCAAAACACATAAGTTTTGTGTTTCGTTTGTGAGGATTTCACAGGCGAGAAGTGGATTGGATGCTCTTTGTGTCCTGAATGGTGTCATGTGGAGTGTGCTCATTTGTCTGGAATTAAATATACATAAAATTAACTTCATTTGCACCCCATGCCTCCATAACGCATCTCTGGCTACCAGCATTGTGGTAAAAATGGATGAAATCAACCAAGAACTATCTAAAGAAATATCTAGTGTTAGGGATCGATGAGGTTGAAGCAAGGGCTGAGAAGGTGCAGGAGGAGCTGGGATCAGTTGCTGACGCGGTTCGTGCAGACAAGGCAAATCTTAGTTGGGCTGAGGTGGCTAAGAGAGATGGGAAGTCAGGAAGAATCTCTTGTTGTGGAAGCTTCTAACCAGGAAAAGAAGGCAACAGATACGAAGGATGAAGTCTCCCAGTCATTGAATGGCATTCACATAACTGATTCAAGATTCACAAATGGAGGTAATATTGTCATGAACTCTGACAATGAGAACACAAGGGATGAGGCTGCTCAACAATTGGTGTCTTAGTACCAAGAGTGTTGGAAAGATGAAACCAGAGATAATGATATGCAATGTTGAAAATGAGGAGTCCAAGGAAAATAGAAAGGAGGCCATCTTAGACAGCAATGAGATCTTATACACAA
>NW_026111954.1:533923-581423 GCF_024679095.1 Eriocheir sinensis
GCACCTCGATATTGAGGAGCAGATGAAAGTACCTCGATATTGAGGAGTAGATGAAAGCACCTCGATATTGAGGAGCAGATGATAGCACCTCGATATTGAGGAGCAGATGAAAGCACCTTGATATTGAGGGGCAGATGAAAGCACCTCGATATTTAGGAGCAGATGAAAGCACCTCGTTATTTAGGAGCAGATTAAAGCACCTCGATATTGAGGAGCAGATGAAAGCACCTCGATATTCAGTTTTCTCCGACGCAGCGAAATGACGGGCGATTCTATATATGAAGGAGTTGACGGTATTCAAGTTTACTACTTGAGGGAAGATTGTTCCAGTGGGAGATGACTCGGTTCGAAAAGAAACTCCTTCCAATGTCTATTACATCGACTCGACTGCATGGGTAAACCGTTATTTCTAGTTCTTGAGTTGGTGTGCAGTTCAAAGAATTTGGAGTAGTCGACGTTATCGAACTTTTCAGGTACTTGAAGACTTGAATCATATTCCCTCGTAGACGTCTTTTCTCCAATGTAAAGAGATTGAGTCGCTTGAATCGTTCCTCGTACGGTTAGGCCCTTAAGGTTGGAATCATCTTCGTGGCGCGTCGTTGAATCCTTTCCAGTAAAACAATGTCCTATTAGTAATTAGGAGACCAGAACTGTACTGCATACTCGAGGTGCGGTCTTACCATGGAGTTATACAAGGATAGCATCACATCGGGCGCCTTGCACTCGAATTTCATCGCTATAAACCCGAGCATAGTGATAGCTTTGTTATATACTTTTTTCTTACAGTGATTCGCGTGTTTCAGGTTATTCCTGAAGATATATATATATATATATATATATATATATATATATATATATATATATATATATATATATATATATATATATATATATATATATAGATATATATATATATATAATTGAGGTCTTTCTGAATGATTTCGCAGTCGGTGTTTGTAAGGGCCTTTCCACCCACCTTGGAGTCATCAGCATATTTCGATATTGTGGATTTCAGTCTTGATTCGAGGTCATTGATATATATATATATATATATATATATATTTATATATATATATATATATATATATATATCTAGGTATATATATATATATATATATATATATATATATATATATATATATATATATATACGTACATACGTATTAAGGGTGGAGAGGCCCACAGCCCCGAGCGCGCTGTACTGGTGAGTGAAGGCAGTTTTCGTGGCCTCAGCTGTCAACTCGGCCATATTGTTCAAGCCGTGAGGTACGAATACGAGGGTGTAGCGCCTAACATGGAGGACGCTTGCCCTTAGAGTACCGCATCCATGGAGTACCGTAATGTTTTTATTTGATCTTTTTACTGTTTTCCAGCACTTTAACATGCAGGCGGATGAAATTAAAATAATTTCGTAATTTATTAGTGTAAATATACTGTAACAGGCAAGAAAGTACTGTACATGATATCCAAGAAGCGCGGTGATGTATTTATGTTAACAAAGAAATGCGGTGAGGACAATTCATCACCAAGATGTGCGGTCTCTTTACAAATACAAGTTAGAAAATTGTAATCGGCAAGCATGTACTGCCAGTCTGCGTGGTCTGGCCGGCTGCTCATGTAGGGACATCCATTTTGCCAATCCTCTCAGGCTAGAACAACAAGTCCGACTGACAGACTAGTGGATTCGGACCGCTAGACTCCATGCTCTCTCTCTCTCTCTTATTTTTTATTTTTTATTTTTTTTTATTTTTTTAATCAAGGGTATAGTACGAAGAGGAAGTGGGTCAGTGGTGAGGTACTGGTGGGGAATAGGAAAGACAGTAGGAGTGTACAGTTGTATGGTGTAGGTTCGGTAGTTGTTCTGGTGTAGTTATTGTTTATCTTGCACATTATTTGTATAAACCCGGAGTGCTGGGGGTTTGAGTGGTTGGATTGTTTTTGTGTAGAGAGCTAAGCGAAGCTATGGCGTCACTTGTGTGAAGTGATGTGTGGGCGGTTGTTCTCGTAGTGACTTCAAGCTGCGCGGAAACCAGGGGTGGACCAAGTTCGTGCTGCCGTCAAGCTCCTTGACGTGGGTGTAGTTCACGTCGTCTTGCTGGTCTAGCTTCTCCCATATCTTTCCGGCCGCCTCCCGTAGCCTTGTGCTGACTAGTTGTACTCCGAGTCTGCGGTGTTGTGCTGCTGTGTTTTCCGTGTACGGGTATTTCTGTCCGGTGGCAAATCTCAGCGCTTTGTTCTGCAGCCTCTGAAGCTGTAACATCTTGGTGTGGGAAGCCATGTGTGTCGGGGTGGGTGAGTAGTCTAGTATAGGAAGTATCTTAGTCTTTACTAGATACAGTTTGAGCCGCTCTGTGAAGTGCCAGAATCTGTTTAGTGATGTGAGGGCTGTTTTAACTTTCATGGTTTTGTCGTTGACGTGTTTAACGATCAGGCCGGTGGATGTCACTGTGTGGCCTAATATCTGGCATTGTTTTTGGTGGGAGATGGTGTTGCCCTGTATTTGTATGTCATTTAATTTTTTCCTGCCGAGTGCGACCACAGCGAACTTGTCTATGTTTGTCTTGATCTTCCATTTTTTTTCAAATGTGTTGAGTCTGTTCGCCTCCCGCACGACCAGGGCGTCATGGTGGTCTAGGGTACCGTTGGAGGTCACTATTTGTGTCGCGTCGTCAGCATAATATATATCCATACAGCTTCTGTTATCAGACCGGGGCATGTCAGAGGTGTAGGTGATGAAGAGCGTTGGTGATAACACGCTGCCCTGCGGCACGCCGCTGTGCAGGGGGAACGGGGAGGATATTGCTGACTTAACTCGAATGGAAGCTGAGCGCTGATCAAGGAAGCTACATAACAGTTTTTCCGTTAGCTCTGGCAGTCCGAGTTGAAGTATTTTGTATTGCAGGCCCTGTAGCCAGACTTTATCAAACGCTTTGCTGATGTCGCGTTGGATAATAGTGCAATTTAGTCCTTGTCCTTTAGTGAGTGCTACCTTTTCGCTGGCGATGGAGATAGCTGACGTAGTGCTCCTCCCTGCCCTGAAGCCATACTGGGACGGGTTATAAAGGTTGTTTTCCTCCAGGTGACATCTGAGTCGTAAGTTGATTATTCTTTCAAAGATTTTTCCAGGGACTTCTAGGAGTGAGATTGGTCTGTAGTTCTTGGGATCCGTGGATGGTTTGCCTGGTTTAGGTATCATGGTGAGAGTGGCGACTTTGAATCGTTGAGGGAAGTAACCTGTTGTTAACATCGCATTATATATGGTGAGTAGGTACGCCAATTCCGGGGGTAACATGCTGATTTGTTGTTTATCTATTTTGCTCTCTCCGGGCGACGTGTTTTTCGTTTTGTTTATAGCTGACCGGAGCTCGGCTGTGCCTATTTCCATAGTCAACAGGTGGGCCTGTGTTAGGCGTTGAAGATCAATCGTATGGTGTGGCCTGGTTCTTGTTGGGTCCTGTTGGAGCCATGCCTTTACTTCCCGCTCATTGTCTTGGTCATAATGAGCGTTGTCTTCAGGTCTTATTGTGAACACTGACTTCCAGGTTTCACTGAACTCTTGGGCAATACCTCGTCATCCTGTATTTTGACCTCCCTGTTCTAGGTGTATGGGGCGGTGGTGTGTGTTGCCCTGCAGGCGTTTTATTCCCTGCCAGAAGGCTTTTGGGTCCTTGTATTTCTCGGCGAGGCCTTTTATTGTGTTTTCCCAGTGCCTGTTGTATGCTGTTTTGCACGTATCTTGTAGCGTTCGTTGGAGAACTCTACTTTGTTGATAAAGATCATGCGTCCAGCCGTGCCTCCCGGCGTATCGGAGGATGTTGGTAAAACGTAGCTGTGCGTCCGTAATCTCTTGGTTGCGGTGGGGGTATGATAGTGTTTTGTGCCTTGTGAGGGGTATTGCTTGTGCTTGGGCAGTTTTGACAGCGGTATACCAGGTGTTGACAGCGGTTTCTATGTCATCTGTGTTTTTCCCCTCTAGATGTAGGTCAGGTAGTTCTGAGTCAATAATGTTCTTATATTGCTCCCAATTCGCCTTTTTTGTGTTCATCCGCTGTGGGCAGGGCACGACAACGGGAGTGGTTGAGATGGTGAACAGTATTGGGAGGTGGTCGCTGCTCGTTAGTGGCCCCTGGCTGGCGTGGGTGTTGTGGTATGTTTTCCCATTCGTTAGAATCACGTCAGGCGTGGTGAGGGCTGAGTGGCCTATAAACGTGGGGAAATTTGGACCTATGTGCTGGGCCCGAAGGTGGTGATGATTTTCATAATGTTTCGTCCAGTTGTATTTGTGTTGGAATGGCCAAGGCTGGTGTGGCGTGCGTTTAAGTCGCCTAGGAAGTACATGGGTTCAGGTATGCGTAGCAGTTTATAGAAGTCAGGAAACATGATGCAGCCCTCTCGTGGGGGGATGTAAGTAGTGGCAATATTAATGGGCCCGAGGGTAGTCATTAATTTAACAGAAAGGGTGTCGGAGTAGTGGAAGTCGTCATATATTTTGTGCTGGGTTCCTGTTTTGACTGCTATTGCCACTCCAGCGTGTTGTTCACCTGTTCTGTTCCGCTGATAACATGAATAACCCGGTATCTTTAGAGCCTGGGTGTTGGGGAGGCCATGGCTATTTATGAGGATTACATCTGGGTTCTCATGTGTACGTGTTTATTAGATTGATGCGTTTGGTGTGCCAATGGTGGACATTGTGCTGTAGTATTTTTAGTTGATTGGTAGGTTGTGTGAATGACATGGTTGTATTAGGGGTCAGTTTTGTTGCTCCTTTGCCTCGCTCCTCAGTCCGGGGCGAGTGCTTGCTCTGTTGGCACCTCTGTGTTGGTCCTGATGTGGTGGGCATGGTTGTGTGGTCGAGGGACCGACCGCGAGGGTTGAGGGAGTGGGGGCGATGGGGGATGGAAGGGTCGGGCTGTCGCTCCTCTGCCCCAGTTGTGACCCTGGTGCCTCTTCACGAGGTGATTCATCGTTTGTTTGGGTTGGGGTGACAGCCTGGGCCGAGCCTGCCGCTGTGGGTGGGGGGCGGGTCTGAATGGCCGTTGTTGATAGACTTGGGACTAAGGCCTGAAGGGTCTGAGCGAGTTCAGCCAAGGCTGTGTTTGCTGATTTCGTGTTAGCCGGTGATGGGAGGCCATTTTCAATGCTCAGTGTCCTTATGACAGCCTGGTATGTGCCTGGCGTTCTTTGCTCTTGAGATAGGGCAGTAGCTGTAATAGCTGCAACCTTCAATTGGTTTTCTAATGAGCCGGGTTGTGGGTAAGTCTGATTGTTGTTGGCTACATAAGAATACAATTGGTTAGGTTTCAGCTTGCTGGCATTTACCCTGGCACGTTTGTCTTTTAGTGCCTGTTTTCTTTTCGGGCATTTCATGGCCATGCAAGAGTGCTGGCCTGAGCACAGGACACATTTCTGCTCCCCTGCGTCGCATTCCTGCCACGTGTGGTCTGTCTCTGCGCAGATTGAGCACACCTTGTAGTCTTGTGGCTTTGTGCACTCCTTTGTTGTGTGTCCTTCAATCTGGTAGCATCTGAAGCACACGGTGAGTGGAATAAATATAAATTGTTCCACCTCCAACTGGGCTGGCGTAAGGCTTAGATTTAGGACCTTCAGTCCCTGCCTGCATGCCGTGGCAGCCATGTCTTGTGTTTTGAACATGACTTTATACGTGTGGCCTTTCGGGAAGCGAATGACCTCTGTGACGGTTGCCCAGCTCTGTATGCGTTCAATATCTTGTTTGATATGAAGCACATCATGGTCCGCCAAGCCCTGTACATTCTTGATGATAATGCACTTGCGGCATTTGACCTCTGGGGTGTATAGGGTGAAGCCTGCGTCGCCAAGGACTTTGGCTGTTGTGTCCAGATATATGTGGTCAAATGACTTGTCATCTGCCACGTACAAGGAGTAGCCCCCATAGCTCTCCTTTATGTCTGCCACCAAGATGTTCTGGTTGGCTAGGCATTCAAGGAGTTTTCTCTCTATGGCTGTTTTTTCTGCTCCATCATTGAGTTTATATTTCACCTTCACCCTGTGGAGGGTGGCCATGGTGGGGCGTGATGAGCCTAACTAGGCATAGGTAGCCTCACACAGTCCTAAGCCGGCGAGAAACAGGGCCGGATATAGTGTGCCCCAATACGGTGAGTGAAGGTTTTGAAGACCACAAGGGCTGTTCACCTCACAGTACGGGTAGTGGCGGAAGCAATCAAGAGATTATAGTGCGCTGGGCAGTGTACTGGGTAAGAGGGTAGTGTACGGGCGACTTTATTGGGTCGGTGCATCGTCTGGGCCGGGTGGTGTGGCACTGGCCTGGCCTGGCACCCCAGCGCGCCTGGGGCACACGTCCTCCCGGTGCTGCCTCAGGCAGACCTCTCTCTCTCTCTCTCTCTCTCTCTCTCTCTATATATATATATATATATATATATATATATATATATATATATATATATATATATATATATATATATATATATATATATATATATATATATATATATATATATATATATATATATATATATATATATATATATATATATATATATATATATATATATATATATATATATCTATATATATATATATATATATATATATATATATAGATATATATATATATATACACGAACGGGCGCACTCCTGGTGAGGTATATATGGGAGGTGAGAAGGAGCTGAAGCCTCCAAAGACCCTTCCCATGTCCTCACTAACTGTTTCCCTATTGTCTCACCAACACCGGAGAGTAGTTCAGCATGCTCTAAAGACAGATCCTCTCTTTATCCACACCACACTACATTCACATAACATATACACCTTTTCCTAAATTCAAAATTCAAAATGGCTCAATTAAGCAATGCCTCGGAGTCCCTGCCTGGGGGACCACAAATTCCCCAGGAGGACTCCCTTCTGGCTGCCGACCCGAGAGGTGTCTTGATAACTCCTCGAACCTCTTTCTTCTCAATTTCTGCAACATTCGCGGTCTTCGCTCTAATTTTCATTCTGTGGAACATCATCTCTCCTCTTCTAAACCTCACCTTCTCTTCCTTACCGAAACACAGGTTTCTGAGGCTACTGACAGCAATCTCTACTCTGTTCCCTCCTACTATCTCTATCCTAAATTTCAATCCAAAGCTGGATGTTGCGCCTACGTGCGCAATGACATCACTTGCTCTCGTGCCCACGACCTTGACTCTTCTGAATTTTCCACCATCTGGTTAAGACTTCACTGTCATTCTATTACTAAATACATCTGTGCTGTTTATCTCTCACCTAACTCTACCAACTATGTAAAATTCTTTGACTATTTGAATTCTAAAGTGGAGCACATCTTGACCCACTCTCCCTTCGCTGAAATCTCCATCCTAGGAGATTTCAATGTTCACCACCAGCTTTGGCTTTCATCCTCTTTCACTGACCATCCTGGTGAACAAGCCTACAACTTTGCTATCCTCAACGACCTACAGCAGCTGGTCCAGCACCCTACACGTATTCCTGACCGTCTTGGAGATCGGCCCAACATTCTAGACCTCTTCCTCACCTCAAACCCTTCTGCTTATTCTGTCAAACTGTTCTCTCCGTTGGGCTCCCGATCACAATCTTATTTCTGCATCCTGTCCTATCGCTCCTGTACATCCTCTGGACCCACCGAAGAGGCGATGCTTCTGGCATTTTGCTTCAGCTCGGTGGGACGACCTGAGGATGTACTTTTCCGATTTCCCGTGGAATGATTATTGCTTCCAGGATAGAGACCCCTCTGTGTGTGCTCAGCGCATCACAGAGGTGATTGTCTCTGGAATGGAGGCATACATTCCTCGTTCTTTCTCTACTCCTCACGCTAAAAAGCCTTGGTTTAATCACGCTTGTTCTCGTGCTGTCAATGATAGAGAGGTAGCTCACAAAAGATACCAGAGCCTTCAAACTAATGCTAATTATGAACTTTACATTTCTGCCCGAAATCGTGCCAAATCTATTCTCCGACTAACCAAAAATTCTTTCATTAATAGAAAATGTCAAAACCTTGCTTTCTCTAACTCTTCCCGTGACTTCTGGCATCTAGCCAAAACATCTCCTCCAACTTCACTCCTTCATCTTTCCCTCCACTCTCAGTCCTGACGGCAACACTGCCGTCTCATCTATCTCTAAGGCTGAACTCTTCTCTCAAACTTTTCTAAAAACTCCACTCTGGACGATTCTGGGCATATTCCTCCTACTCATCCCCCTCTGACTCCTTTATGCCTGTTATAAAGATTCTTCAAAATGATGTTTTCTATGCCTCTCTGGCCTCAATCCTCAGAAGGCTTATGGACCTGATGGAGTGCCTCCTATTGTCCTTAAAAACTGTGCCTCCGTGCTGTCACCCTGCCTGGTCAAACTCTTTCGCCTCTGCCTGTCAACATCTACCTTTCCTTCTTGCTGGAAGTATGCCTTCACACAGCCTGTACCTAAGAAGGGTGACCGCTCCAATCCCTCAAACTACCGTCCTATTGCTTTACTTTCTTGTCTATCTAAAGCTTTTGAATCAATCCTTAACCGTAAGATTCAAAAGCACCTTTCCACTTCTGACCTTCTATCTGATCGCCAGTATGGGTTCCGCAATGGGCGTTCTACTGGTGATCTCCTAGCCTTCTTAACTGACTCTTGGTCATCCTCTCTTAGCCGTTTCGGTGAAACTTTTGCTATTGCGCTGGACATATCAAAAGCTTTTGATAGGGTCTGGCACAAATCTTTGCTTTCTAAACTACCCTCCTACGGTTTCTATCCTTCTCTCTGTACCTTTATCTCCAGTTTCCTTTCTGACCGTTCTATTTCTGCCGTGGTAGACGGTCACTGTTCTTCCCCTAAATCTATTAACAGTGGTGTTCCACAGGGTTCTGTCCTATCTCCCACTCTTTTTCTGTTGTTCATTGATGATCTTCTTTCCAAAACGAACTGTCCTATCCATTCCTACGCCGATGATTCCACTCTGCATTATTCAACTTCTTTAATAGAAGACCCACCCTTCAGGAACTTAACGACTCAAGGCTGGAGGCTGCAGAACGCTTAGCCCCAGACCTTACTATAATTTCCGATTGGGGCAAGAAGAACCTGGTGTCCTTCAACGCCTCAAAACACAGTTTCTCCACCTATCCACTCGACACAATCTTCCAAACAACTATCCCTATTCTTTGACAACACCCAGCTATCACCTTCCTCAACACTAAACATCCTCGGTCTATCCTTAACTCAAAATCTCAACTGGAAACTTCATATCTCATCTCTTACTAAATCAGCTTCCTCGAGGCTGGGCGTTCTGTACCGTCTCCGCCAGTTCTTCTCCCCTGCACAGTTGCTGTCCATATACAGGGGCCTTGTCCGCCCTCGTATGGAGTATGCATCTCATGTGTGGGGGCTCCACTCACAGCTCTTCTGGACAGAGTGGAGGCAAAGGCTCTTCGTCTCATCAGCTCTCCTCCTCATACTGATAGTCTTCTACCTCTTAAATTCCGCCGCAATGTTGCCTCTCTTTCTATCTTCTATCGATATTTCCACGCTGACTGCTCTTCTGAACTTGCTAACTGCATGCCTCCCCCTCTCCCACGGCCCCGCTGCACTCGACTTTCTACTCATGCTCATCCCTATACTGTCCAAACCCCTTATGCAAGAGTTAACCAGCATCTTCACTCTTTCATCCCTCACGCTGGTAAACTCTGGAACAATCTTCCTTCATCTGTATTTCCTCCTGCCTACGACTTGAACTCTTTCAAGAGGAGGGTATCAGGACACCTCACCTACCGAAACGCACCTATCTTTCGGCCACCACTTTGGATTCTATTTAGGAGTAGCGAGTAGCGGGCTTTTTTTTATTAATGATTACTTTTTTGTGCCCTTGAGCTGTCTCCTTTGCTGTAAAAAAAAAAAAAAATATATATATATATATATATATATATATATATATATATATATATATATATATATATATATAGATATATATATATATATATGTATGTATGTATGTATGTATGTTTGTATATATATATATATATATATATATATATATATATATATATATATATATATATATATATATATATATATATATATATATATATATATATATATATATATAAATGGGTCCCAGCACTGACCCTTGAGGCACTCCACAAGTGAATGGAAGCCAATCGGAAGGCTGTCCGTTGAGTAGTGCTCGTTGTTATATGGTGGGCCAATCTCTTATCCACGCGATCAGATTGGCTCCAATGCCCGCCGAGTGCAGTTTCTTAAGGAGTCGCTCGTGCGGTACCTTGTCGAAGGGTTTCTGAAAGTCCAGGTATATAACATCACTGGGGATGTGGGCATCCCAGTTCTTATATATATCTTGGAAGAAGTCTAATAAATTCGTTAGGCAGGAGCGCTTGTTTCTGAAGCCTTACTGGGTGTCGGAGATGGCATTATTGTCTTCTAGAAACTTAAAAAGTTTGTCTCTAATGATCTTTTCGAGTATTTCTCCTGCCACTGATGTCAGTGTAGTTTAATGCAACGCTTTTGTCTCCTTTTTTTGAAAATTCGTGTTACGTTCGCCATCTTCTAGTCTTCCGGGACCTTATTCAGTTGAACTGACCGGTTGAATATATTTGTGAGTGGTTGAGTTATTTGTTGTTTAAGCTCTTTTAATAACCGCGGGGACAAACTGTCAGGTCCCGCTGACTTGTTCGTGTCGAGTTTGTCCAAATACTTTTTTTCACTTCTCGGCGGGTCAGGGCCCTCAGTTCTCGACTGTGAATACGGATGCGAAGTTACTGTTGATGATTCTGACCTTCTGTTTACTGTCCCGAGTTACTGATCCAGTCTCGTCTCTCAGGGGACCAGTATTGGTTATATGTTTTTCGATCTGATGTATGTGAATATTTTTTAGGAGTTTTATTTGTCGCGCGCTATTTGTTTATCATAGTTGCGTTTACTACCTCGAATAAGGGTGCGTCAAGCTTTTAGGCTGGTGTGGTACTGTGTGCGGGCTTCCGCAGTGTCATTCTCTTTCATTAGATTATAATTTCTTTTTTTTAAGTTTACCGCCCTTTTTAATTCTCTGGACATTCACGGTTGATCTACGGCACCATTTACTCGCCTGGGTTTCATAGGTACTGTAGCCTTCTCTACTCCCAAAAGCTTATCTTTGAAGTCGTTCCACACGTTGTCGATTGTATTGTCGGTGAGGTTAAGTTGGTCCCAGGTCGCAGGAGGAAGCAGCTCACGGGCTAGGATGAAATTTGCTTTTTTGTAGTCTGGTATCACTGACAGATTGTCTACGAGTTTGTGACATATGCTGACATTAAAACGGATTTAGTGGTGATCGCAACCATGAATGTTTTCACCAACTTCACAGTCGCGAATAAGGTCGGGGTCGCTTACTAATACCAAATCCAGCAGATTGTTTTCTCTTGTCGGTTGAGTTACAACTTGGGTGAGGACCACCTGACGTCACCTAATCTGCGCCTGAGTTGACCTCCCATTTATTTAGACCTTGTTATATATTTTGCCTGTGCGTACCAACACACACGTCATATTACATACTATTTTTCGCCCATATCTTGGCTCAGTGTGTAGTGTTGCGTGTACTCGTGCCCGGCAACCTATTACTTTGATCAAAATGGCATAATTAGATTTACGGATACAATAATTAACACTTCCAGCCGCCAAAATCACCTCCTTTCTCCCAGACAGCGCCGCGGGTGGACGCTTAGAGAAACACGAAACAGGAGAACCAATGGAACGCCTGCCTTTCGTCACATTAGTCGTGGCGGCCAATCACATCAGAGCTACCGCCAAGGTGGTAGGGACCGCCAGTTTGAGTAATTTGTGGCGGTGGGGGCGGAATTTTTCTTGGGTAAACAGTTACTGAGGACAATTTTGTGGGCTGCAGAAGATTGGCGAGAACACAGTGTTCTCCCCACAGCCATAATCTGCTACACTTGTGGTGGAAGCTGTAATATTAAGTATGCTCTCAAGAGGCGTACGTAAGAGGAGTATACTTACAGAACGCCGCCTCGATAATTATGTGAAGGTCTAAGTTTTGTCTGTATACAGTCTTTCCTATGGTTTCCCGAGAGGTTTTAAGGTTAGTACACGATGCTGTCTATTCATCTCCGTATAATTCATGGTGACTGGTCGTAAATATGTTTATTTTAACCGTGAAATGGCTACATTGTGACGCTGACACAATCTGGCACCTCCACAACTAGTCGTCTTACGGTGAAAAAATCTACCTCCATGTGAGAAACCATCGTGTTTTAGCCTACGCAAAAATAAATAGTCAGTATCTCAGAGTAAGCCACAGGAGCCTTCAGATAGTTTTTAAACTTTGTTTTGTCATTTCAATGTAATATGAAGAAAAGTGCGTTAGTATTTATATTGATTTTTATTTCATTTATTCGTTGTGTTCATCATATTTCTTTCATATTCTGGATTGCATTATTTTCACCTCCCGAGAGCAAGAAAAAACAGTGATACAGATGTGAGCACACTTTAAACAGCACCGCAGACGCGCGTCATAATTATATTCAATTGTAGCGACGCTCCGGGCGGCCGTGTGCGGCGGGCCATAGCTGTGCACCGCCGCGTCTGTGTCTGCCTGTCTGTCTGTCTTTGTGCCTGCCCGTTGGGTGTGTAAAGGTGCATCCACACCAGGAATCTTTGCATGAAAACAATGTATCCCAGACGCTGCCCAAGTGTTTCGGTAAACCACTGGGATACATTTGAATGCCCTCGCGAAATATTGTTTCCTGTCCATATCTCAGGGTTGTTCTCAGGATGTCGGTGTGTGCGGAGACTGCTGCAATGGCGTCTGTGATTTGCTTATTATTGCACTCACTGGAGAGCAAGAAGAAGACAAGGAAACGCGTATGGGTGAGGTAGTTTATAAAAAGTTGAGCATTACAGAATGACTCACTTTTGGCGGAGCCGAGAGTTAATGGAGCAGGGTTTAATTAATTAATAATTTTCTTGAAAGGTCAACCACTAACTTTGAAGAACTATTACGAACGGTGGCTCCCAAAATACCACGAATCGATACCAGGCACAGAAAAGCCATTCCAGCTTCCTTCAGCCCGCAGCTATAATCTGACAGGCGCAGATCTTTTTACGAGCCTCATTAACACCTTCGAAATGTCAAAGTTGCGATTCCATACAAACTTTCCTGGTGTGGGCGGTCCTGAGAAACAGTTGGGAAGCATTTGAAAATAAAATTTTGTTTTCCATCCTGGATGGAATACATGAGAAACTTTTGCGCACTCGCGCGTGTATATGCGGGTGTGGGTGTATATGTATATATATATATATATATATATATATATATATATATATATATATATATATATATATATATATATATATATATATATATATATATATATATATATATAGACACACACACACTTTTATTGCTTAAATTAGTCATTCGAAACGATGACGACTATCGCTCCATTAGGTGCGCTGATGACGTCGCTGGTAAGAGCGGAGGCCGAATTCGAGGCACAGATACGGCCACAGGTCAGGCACGTGACCCCGCCTCCCGGAGACGGAGGTGGAAGGTCCTGCCGTACATGTCGACGGCGCCGCTTTTCCTCTCTATCCCTTGTTTTGGCTGCCTCAAGGAGTTTCGTCCCCTCCTTGGCAGCAGCACGCCAGGTGGGTCAGGAGGCAGCCATAGTCTCAAGTTGGGTTGGTGAGATGTTGAGTTTTTTAGTGTGGTTTTGAGGTGGCCCTTGAACCTCTTCTTTTGCCCCCCTGCGCTCCGCTTGCCCGTCCTTATCTCTCCATTGAGCACTTGGTAAGGCTGACGGTTGGGAGGCATCCGAGTTGTGTGGCCAACCCACCGCAGCTGACGACCATACAGAATGGCCTCCAGACTGGTGCAGCCGGTGCGTGCGTAGATGTCCGAGTGCATCACTTTGTCCTTCCAGGATAATCCCAATATGCGCTGTAAGCAGGTAATATGGAGGGCCTCAAGGTTCTTTATGTGGGAGCGATGGGGAGTCCAGGCTTCACAGCCGTAGAGCAAGGTGGAGATGCAGACGGCGTGGTAGACTTTGTTCTTAGTTGAAATGGTAAGGAAAAGCGCGCTTACTCAGGCGTCCAAAAGCAGACGAAGCCATCCTCAGTCTGTTCTGGATCTCGTCTCCGAGATCGAGGTTGGAGCTGAGAGCGGAGCCAAGAGAGATAAAGCGGTCGACATTATTCAAGATACTCCCATCTATTGTGAGCGGTGGTGGTTGGGGGACGTTGGTGGAAGACAGTTGGCATATGACCTCGGTCTTGCGGGTGTTGACTTTCAGGCCCATACGGAGGTAGCTGGAGGCATAGGCGCACACATTTATCTGCAGAGCTTAATCAGAGGTTGCAGCGATGGCAGTATCATCAGCGTACTGAAGGTCGAGGATGTTTCACACCGATGTTTTGGTGGTGGCATTTAGCTGACGGAAGTTGAACAGACTACCGTCAAGTCTGTATTTGATGGCAACGGCGTCGTCTCGATCTATCTTTTCACGCGAGATGAGCGTGACGGCCACGAGGAAGATGTTAAAGAAGGCCGGAACGAGCACGCAGCCCTGTTTAACGCCGGTGTTTACGTTGAATGGTTCAGATTCTTCACCTCCTATAGAAACCCGCGCCGACATCCCATCGTGGAGCGACCGCAGTATTGCAAGGAACTTTGGAGGACAGCCGCAACTGGAAAGGACACCCCAGACGATCCCTATTTACGGTGTCAAATTCCTTGGTCAGATCTACGAAGGCCAGGAAGAGATCTTTATGCTGCTGCTCCCTGCATTTTTCTAGCAACTGTCTGGCTACAAAGACCATGTCGATGGTAGAGCGGTCAGGTCAGAAACCACACTGGGATTCGGGTAGAACGTCGTCCACTACGCTCGAGAGAAGGCTGTTGAGCATAACCGTTGCGAGGACTTTTCCCGCTATAGAGAATAGTGAGATTCCGCTGCAGTTTCCGCAGTCGGCTTTGTCGCCTTTCTACTTATATATTGGCATGATTTTGGCATCTTTCCATTGCTGTGGAGGTTCTCAGTATCCCAGGCTGTGGTGATAAACTGAAACAGGCGACGTTTGAGCTGGTATCCGCCGTTTTTCCAGATCTCGGCTGGTATAAGATCTGGACCTGCAGCTTTATGGTTCTTAAGACTTTGAACTGCGCTGTTGACCGCTGAAAGATTGCAGAGCGTCGAGGTTGGGAAGTAGAGGAGGAACTGGGAGCTCGTCGATGATAGATGGATCCACAGGGTTAGTGCTGTTCAAAAGGTGAGACAGGTGTTCTATCAACCTCTCCAAAATACCCTGGCGGTCCTTAATGAGCGTGGATCTGTCGGCAGAACTAACGGGGACTGGCGTCATAGAAGCTACGGGCGTTATTGCGGTCGGCGAGAAGCTGGATTTGCTCTGCCTTCCTGATCCACCAGGCGTTTTCCATGGCGCAGAGTTCGGACTGAGCACGGAAGCGGAGGTCCGCGTGCCGCTGGCGGAGAGGGACCGATAACGGGTTAGCAAGGCAAGAAGTGTGGGCTGCGTTTTTCTCAGCCAGCAGGGCCCGGATGCCCTCCGCGTTCTCATCAAACCAATCCTGATGTCGGCGCTCATTCTGCCCGAGTGCCGTTTAAGCAACCTCTAAAAGGGCAGTGGAGAATTGATCCCAGCATGCAGTGAGATCAGAGGTGGATGCCACAGGTGGGGGCTCAGGGATGTCATCAAGCCTGGCATCAATCTTCTGGCGGAGGACAGACAGCTTAACTGGATCACTGAATGCATTGCGGTTAATGCTCTTCTTTGGGTCGGATTTTTTTATGGGAGGTCGAATGCGTAGCCGTAGGAGGGATCTGACGAGACGATGATCGGTCCAGCATTCAGCGCCCCTCATGGCACGCGTGATGGATACGTCACACACGTCGGAGCTTTGGACTACCACGTAGTCCAGCAAGTGCCAGTGACGAGGTCACACACACACACACACACACACACACACACACACACACACACACAGATCGACGCTAAAGTGCACTTGCTCATGTCGTGAGGGTACCTGCTGGCGATTACGAGTCCAACACTTGATCAGTCCGCGGTGAATTACATACTTGTGGCCCAGACCTGACCGAGATCAGATGTGGGTCACAGCGCTCCGAGAGGAGCAGCCAGGGGCCAGACTGTTGGCCTCCCCCCTTCCCCTCCATCCCCCTCTCCCTTTTCATCAAAACCCAACACCGTAAGATACTTTTGTGACATCATGGTGACAGACAGTGAGTGCAGTACGTTTGTGGTGCCGTGAAGACACTGAAGAGTACATAGAAATAACCGGTGTGACGTCGACGCGGCCTTACCATCCAACCGACGCCCCAGGTGGCTCCAGGTACACCAGCCCGACCATCATGGTGCTGGGAGAATTCGGTTCAGGTGCAGTGCAGTGTTGAGGCCCGTCACCAGGTGGAGTCATGGTTGGGGCAATCAGCACGCCGCTCAACATACAAGGCAGTGCAGACGATATGGATGTTCCCACGCCTACTGCCGCGCGGTCCACCTCTTTCTATCTTGTCTCACCGGCTGGATAGATTAGCAGGTCGTCGCTAAGCCCATAAGCTGAGTGACGGCCGACATCGCCTCTACCTGCACCCCTGACCCTTTTTGACCTGGGGTTGACCTTGGGCTTACATCTGACTAGGGTTTGTTTCCGGGATCCCGGGATCCCGGACAATTTTCAAGTTTTAATAATCACTGGATATTTTTGCAAATCCCGGGAAATCCCGAGATGAAAAATCATGAAATTAAGTATAAAAAAAAAAAAGACAAATTTGACTGCAGGATAGTTGTGAACTTGTGAACTTGTGCTTCTATTTATATGTATATACAGGGTGTCCCGTGAGGAGTGTTTTGTGTGTGTGTGAACACTGTGAAGGAAGGACTTACTGTTTAGGTATTCTCTTGAGTATTATAAAGCAGCCATGGCACTCCCGTTACCCGTAACAGAGCCCGTATAATGAACACCATGTCTGCATATTCCACTTTGCTGTATGTATACGGCATTGAGATGAGCGTGACAGCTTAAAAAAAAAAAAAAACAGCACACTTTTCCTCCTCGCGTGAGTGACCGAACAGTGACGGTTACCAGTAAACTGTCTGTCTGTCTGTCTGTTTGCCTGCCCGCACAGCTGATCGCTGTTGCCATAGTTCCCAACGTTTTAGCTACTTATTGCTAAGATGGTACATAACTTTTTTTTTTATGTTGGACATGTAATGTGAGTGGAATCCGAACGGGCCTTCTCAGCAGCTGGACTGTTTGTCACAAAAATGAGGACCCGTTTAAGTGATAGAAGTGTAGACTGCTTGTGCTACTTAAGAGCTTATTATAAAATTCCATAGATTCTTCCTAGATCTTAATCAGTATAGTTCTTAAGACCCACAAGTGTTGGAAAGTTTTTTCTTAGATTCAGTTTAATTTTCAAGACCCGGAAGGGTTGGAAAGCTTTTTCTTTTTTTTCTTTAGGGCCTGAAAGGCTAATCAGGGTTATAGGTTAAAGCCCTAAAATCTGAAATGAGGAAACCAGTTTAGTTTTTATGAAGGAGGAATGCAAATATTTCCTTAATTAATTTTGCTAAATTTTGTCAGTTATTATTCTCATTTATGGAAAACTTCTGTATACATTTTTTTTCCTTCATTTATTTGACCCGGAAGAGTTGGATTTTTTTTTTTCGCCTGAAAGGCCCATCTGGGTTAACGTCCTAAATTATGAAAACAAGAAACCAGTTTAGCTTATGTGAAGGAAAAATGTAAATACTTTCAAGACCCGGAAGGGTTGGAAAGCTTTTTTTTTTCTTTTTTTTTTCTTTAGGGCTTGAAAAGCTAATCAGGGTTATAGGTTAAAGCCCTAAAATCTGAAATCAGGAAACCAGTTTAGTTTATATGAAGGAGGAATGCAAATATTTCATCAATTCATTTTGTTAAATTATGTCAATTATTATTTTCATGTATGGAAAATTTCAGTATACATTTTCTTTTCCTTATATATCTGACAATTTTTTTTTTGTCATTTACATTTAATCATTACTGTTTTTCAGAGATTGAAAACATATTGTGTGTTGAATTTGTGTTACTTAAGATTTTTCATGAAATCCCATAGATGCTATATGAATGCAGAATATAATTTTCCTTTTGATTAATTCATTTAATTTAATTTTATGTCATTAATTATTGTTTTTATTTTATGGAAAATTGTTCGTGTTATTTATGATCTTATTATCAAAATTCCATACATGCTCGATTGCTTATTAATCATTTTAGTTTACACAGGAATGCAGAACATGTATGTTTTATTTTTTATTCATTCATTTGATTAAACTTACTGTCATTTATTGCTTTCATTTTATGGAAATTTGCTTGTGTTAAATAAGATCTGATTCTATGAGATACTTCTTAATCATTTAGTTCATATTATAAATAAAGAATGCATACGTTTAATTTTTCTTCATTTATTTTTATTAAATTTTCTGTCATTAAGTACTCTTTTCATTTCACTGGGTATACATGGAAACAAATGTTTTTTTTTCTTTCTTTCTTTATCAGCGATAATGAACTATAATTCACATTGTCATTCACATTGGAATTCGGAAGCAGAAAAAAAAGTAGTAAACGCAGCATATACTAGCTCTTATTCTTATTCCTTTTACTTTGTTGAGAAACAAAGTGTATGCTGAAAATTTGGAATTAAATATTAAGTGGAATTAATAAGACAGTCAATCTACAGTAATATTTTTGCATATCTATTAATGTTAAGCACATCAAAAATCTGAACGTGAAACTAGGTATAATGTGCAATTTTAGACAATTGAAAATCCTGGAAATCCTGGATCCTGGATTAGGGCTAATTTTATCCCGGAATCCTGGACAAAGAAAACGGTCCAAAACGACAATCCCTACATCTGACCCGTCATCCGAAAAACCACACCGCCTCCTACCGCACCAGCGCACTGCATTCCACCACCTCACCTCCCCCCACCACCCCAGACCCCAATATCCCTTTCATATTGTACATTTTCCCTTTCTTTTTTTTTCTATTATATTTCAAAAGTGTATTTGTTACGTGTATATTTTCAGCTTTACAGCTGCTATCATTTAATAAACCGTTTATTATTATTATTATTATTACGTACATTCTCTCAATGTTTCTCAATTATTTCCTGAATGTATCCAAGTTGTTTCTCAACTGCTTCCCGAGCCACTAGGGAAACGTCTGGGATACACTGTTGTCATACAAAGATTCCTGGTGTGGACGCGCCTTAATGTCCTGCCTGCCTGTGCCGTGAGCTGTGTCGGGTGGCGGTTCTCAGTCTGTCAGTCTGAGTTGCCAGTTATGTAAGTGGGGTCTGTCTGTCTGTCTAAATTAGTGACTCTGTCTGTCTGTCTGCTCGTCTGTGTCTTGGTGACTGTCTGGCTGGGCGTCGGTTAGTCTTTTTCTCGGTTACGTCAGGCGACTGTCTGTGTGTTGTAAACTGAACAAATCAGTGACTATTTTTTCTGTTTTCTTGTCTGGCTGTGTATGTGTCACGGGCTGTGTTGCGTCTCTCTCTCTCTCTCTCTCTCTCTCTCTCTCTCTCTCTCTCTCTCTCTCTCTCTCTCTCTGTTCGTTTTTCAGAAGAGGAAAGTAGAGT
The DNA here is from genome assembly GCF_024679095.1 of Eriocheir sinensis. NCBI lineage: Eukaryota > Metazoa > Arthropoda > Malacostraca > Decapoda > Varunidae > Eriocheir > Eriocheir sinensis. The sequence continues at coordinate 553,590 of NW_026111954.1, forward strand.
GGGAAAGATAAATCAAGGAGGAGAAAGAAAGGAAAGGAGGAACCAGAGAAGAGAGAATCAAGGAGGAGAAAGGAGAGGAAGAGGGAACTTGAAAGGGAAGGAGAGAATTATATTTTGAGTCGGTCCGAAGCAATGATGTTTTATTTTTTATTTATCATTATTTTATTTATTTATTTTTGCTTCACTTTAATCCCTTCTTCCCGCACCCACATCCTCGGTGCTCCCTGTTCCTTAGTGGGGGAGAGAAAGGGAGGGAAGCAGGGAAGGATGGAACACACACGCACTTATCCTGCATCCTCCACATCATAAAATAAAAACTGATGGTGATTCGAGATTCGCGGCCTTCGAACCCACGAGTGAAGCAACGAACCACCTCAACCATCACACGGGAGCAATCATCTCCACAACACAATCTCCTTAGCCATTAAACACAGGAATATAGAAACCTTGGAGCATCGGAGTATGAGAAGCACACTAGTCTACCTTCCATTACGTTCAACATGACCAAAATAACCGGTATCCGTTGAAGTGTTTAAGTTCATTCAGTTAGAGTTTCAAGATTCGTCTGTTGCTCTCCACTCGGATGCTAACCCTTCGTCAGTCGCCGCGTGAGTTGGAGACAGGAAGGGCGCGTCGTGTCATGTCTTCATATTTATTGTGTGTTTTGGTGGCGTGTGGCGTTGCGGAAGGAAGCTGCTGCGGACGGGTAGGGAGGCGGGGGGCACGAGCTGCGCTGGGAAGAAAGGTGAGTGGTCCTTTGTTGGGAGGTGAGCCGAGCGTCCATCATGGGCCAGGAGGGTGGTAGCTGGCCCCTCCAGCCTTCACGTGAGGAAGAAAGCGGGATACAAATATCTACCGCAAACTTTTTAACATGTTTTTTTTTTATTTCATTGATGTAAACGATTTTATGCACAATATTTCAACATGGACTGAACAAATTTGTGATTTGTGTACTATAGTCTATCGAATCTACCTTGAGCCTTTAGGCACGGCTCCCCTGAGCCGCGCTAATGCTACATCACCTCGTCTCTCTCCCCAGGGGAGCTGGCTACCTCTCTCTCTCTCTCTTATTTGCGTTATTTTTATTATCTTTTGCTTGGCTGTGCAGGACGCGAGAGTGAGACCTACGTGAGTCTTCCATGGTGGCTGAAGGGTGAATGGTGCGGCACCATCACATGAGCCGCGTTGACAAGTGAAATGGAAGGATTACAGAGTCGCTGTCTTTCCCTCAAATACCAAGCCCTTCATAACACCATGCAGTCGTATTACATATATATATATATATATATATATATATATATATATATATATATATATATATATATATATATATATATATATATATATATTCCATAAATAAATAACGTACAGACTAACTGTGAGACAGATGGTGACGGCGGTGATAGTGGTGGTGGTGATGGTGGTGATAGTGGTGGTGGTGATGGTGGTGATAGTGGTGGTGGTGATGGTGGTGATAGTGGTGGTGGTGATGGTGGTGATAGTGGTGGTGGTGATGGTGGTGATAGTGGTGGTGGTGATGGTGGTGATAGTGGTGGTGGTGATGGTGGTGATAGTGGTAGTGGTGGTGAAAGTGATGATTTCGGAAGGTTGTATTGGTGGTGGCGATGGTAATGGTGATGCTGGAACTGGGGCGCCTGAAGGTCATGGTGGTGATGGAGGTTGTGATGGTGATGATGGTGACAATGATGACGATAGTGGTGATGATGGTGGCAGCTTGTGTTCATCGCTGAAAAAGTCGTGATGATGGTAGTTGGAGACATGGTGATGATGGTGACAATGATGACGATAGTGGTGATGATGGTGATAGCTTACCATAGTGGAGGTAGTGGTGGTGATGGTGATGGTAGTGTTGAAGATGATGACAATGATGACGGTGGTGGTGATGATAGTAATAGAGGTGATGATTGTAGTGATGCAGACGATGATGACAATGATGATGAGGGTGGTGGTGGTGGTAGTGGTGAGGCAGCCCATTGTCCTTTTTACCTTGACATAAATTGACGAACGAAGATTGGACTACATTTACTCGGTCATTATCACATGAAAAAGAATATCAAAACAGAAGGTTACGCAAAGCCTTAGCCGCCAAGCATCACGTGTAAAGAGTCTGCCTGTATTCCCTCGCAGAATATTACTCCTGCATGCACTCATTGCCGTGACTATTGACCTTGCGCCGCCATCTCCCTGCAAACTGTCGAATCTCACCAGGTTAGGAAGCATCAACGCCACCCTTCGCCTGAGTACATTCGAGGTGGGGATTTTAAACCTCCCAAACTTAATCGTACTTTTCCCTCCCTTGTTTGTGTGTCAGTCTTCGAAGGAGGAGGAGGAGGATTGATTCAACATTCCTTGCTTAGTTCTTTCTTCGTGCGACGGCCCACACTTAATCGTGCTTCTCCTTCCCTTGTTCGTCTGGTAGTCTTCGAAGGAGGAGGAGGAGGATTGATTCAACATTCCTTGCTTAGTTCTTTCTTCGTGCGACGGCCCATACTTAATCGTGCTTCTCCTTCCCTTGTTCGTCTGTCAGTCTTCAGAGGAGGAGGAGGAGGAGGATTGATTCAACAGTTCTTGCTTAGTTCTTTTTTCGTGCCTGCCTTCTGTTTGTATACTCTAGATTACCAGAATTACTTTCATGATTAAGAGTACCAAATTAGACAAGCACAAATATTTAAAAGCTGTAAACTACAGGAAAAGCTTGTATAGTCGAGGTTACCAGGATTACCTTCAAGATCAAGATGATGTAACAGGACTCAATCGCAAATTTCCAAAAGTGGGTAAAGTATAGCAAAAGTCTGGGCGCGGCCGTCTGGTGGGTAAGCCTCCGTTAGAGCGTCAAGTCATGGAAGTGAAGGGTCAAGGCCAGGCGGTTCGAATCCCTGTGGCGCCGCGTTCGTCAGGAAGAGCTTCAACACCCCGATCCTCAACCCCCCGAAATAGCGATCCCATATAAACAGGAGTAAAAGCTGTCAAGAGAAAAGAGAAAAAGGAAATATTGTAAAAGTTTTGCTTATATCTGCGTCCCTGGAGTCGGTTATGTAATGTAGTTTTGGATCCTGTTGGAAAATGGTGCGTCACGAGAGAGGACGCCAGAGATATCCCGTTGCTGGCATAACCTCTACTTTAGTGTATTGTTTCTCGTGTATGCGTACCAGGAGTTGGTGTTATGTAATGTAGTTTTGGATCCTGTTGGAAAATGGTGCGTCACGAGAGAGGACGCCAGAGATATCCCGTTGCTGGCACATTCTCTCCTTGATTTTATTTTGGCTCGTATCTACGTCCCAGGAGTCGGTGTTATGTAATGCAGTTTTGCCTCCTGCTAGAAAATGGTGCGTTACGGAATTGCTGACTCCTGAGAGATCCCGTTGCTGCCACGCACTCTACTTTATTTTGGCTGACCGATGCGTCCCAGGAGTTGATGCTACTTAAAGCAGCGTTGGATCCTGTTGAAAATGGTGCGTCACGAGATTGATGATGCTTGAGATATCCTGTTGCTGGCACTGTCTCTACTTTGTTCTAGTTTAGCCCATTCGGGTTACGGAGTTCAATCTGCCGCCCTGTTAGGTAACGCTATTTTCTGTGTTTTGTTGTTGTTGTTGTGAGAAGTACATGTAGGTTTTCAAAAAATTATTCAGGCACCTCAAAAATAATAATCGTGTGTTCGCTTTTTGTAAATCTTAAGGCAGTCTAATGTTTTTTTTGTATCACCTATTTATTTATTTATTTACTTAATGCATTCCATTGACGTCTCTTCACATCCACACACTTAAGTTTCTCTCCTCGCTCTCAAAATGGAAAGAAAAAACTACAAAACCTGCCACTGGTCTAAACTTATCTTTCTATTATTTTTTTGTTTCATCCCGAGTGCACAAACAGGTGACGGAAGCAAGGAATGTTGAACTAAGCCCGAGCCGTTTACCGCCCCCTCTAATGAGCTCGGCGAAGACTGGCGTTTATATTTCCTAACCTGACAAGATTCAACATTACATTTTGTTTAGCAATTGTACTCTCGCTAGGAACACAGGAGGAGGAGGAGGAGGAAGAGGAGGAGGAAATAACAAGAACATGGTAAGAAAAGGAGGTAGACAGTAAAAAAGGAAAGGTAATAAAGGAGGGAGATGGAGGAGCAGGAGAATGAGAAGGCGAAGGAAGAAGAAGAAAAAACGAAGAGTTGTGGAAAGAGAGGCAGAGCTGAGGTTTTCGAGAGAGAGAGAGAGAGAGAGAGAGAGAGAGAGAGAGAGAGAGAGAGAGAGAGAGAGAGAGAGAGAGAGAGAGAGAGAGAGAGAGAGTAAAGGTCCATATATCTTAAATAATCACAGAAAAATCCTATAATGTGGTCTACCTCGACTCTCGCTTATGTTCTTTACCTGTTTGTCAGTAGTCACCCGCCGCGGCCCACCTGTGATTAGCTTCCTACCGCCGCGTCCTCAGGTGCGCGCGTGCTACATGTCACCTTGGCCTTGCTACACGCCTTCCTCTCCGCCCTTCGTTATGACGGGAACCAGAACAGGATTTGCATTTATCGCTGATTTGTGATAGTTCGAAATCAGTAAGATATAGATAAACTTCTCAATCAGTAGGATATAATTATATAAACTTCTCAATCAGTAGGATATATATAAACTTCTCAATCAGTAGGATATATATAAATTTCTCAATCAGTAGGATATATATAAACTTCTCAATCAGTAGGATATATATAAACTTCTCAATCAGTAGGATATATATAAATTTCTCAATCAGTAGGATATATATAAACTTCTCAATCAGTAGGATATATATAAATTTCTCAATCAGTAGGATATAGATAAATTTCTCAATCAGTAGGATATATATAAATTTCTCAATCAGTAGGATATATATAAACTTCTCAATCAGTAGGATATATATAAACTTCTCAATCAGTAGGATATATATAAATTTCTCAATCAGTAGGATATATATAAACTTCTCAATCAGTAGGATATATATAAACTTCTCAATCAGTAGGATATATATAAACTTCTCAATCAGTAGGATATAGATAAACTTCTCAATCAGTAGGATATATACAAACTTCTCAATCAGTAGGATATAGATAAACTTCTCAATCAGTAGGATATATATAAATTTCTCAATCAGTAGGATATATACAAACTTCTCAATCAGTAGGATATATATAAACTTCTCAATCAGTAGGATATATATAAACTTCTCAATCAGTAGGATATATATAAACTTCTCAATCAGTAGGATATAGATAAACTTCTCAATCAGTACGATATAGATAAACTTCTCAATCAGTAGGATATATATAAACTTCTCAATCAGTAGGATATAGATAAACTTCACCTCGGCGTCTACGTTTTCTCCCCAGCGGTGCACCTCTGACCACCCTCTTTTCTTCTTGCATTCTTTGTTTTCTTCGTATTATTTGTTTTCGTTATTCTTCCTCCTCTTAATTATTTTCTTCCACCACCTCTTTCTCGCGTTCTCCCTCTTCTCTTCCTCCCAGATCCGTTTTTTCTCTCCTACCTTCTACTTTTATCTGCCATTCTCTCTCGTTCTTCTTCCCTCCAGTAACTCTTTTTACCCTCCTAGTTTCTGTAGTCAAGAGCACGGCTATAGCAGGAATAAGTTTTTGGAAGAAGGGTTTGTGGATAGAAAGAACAGCATTGCCACGCTTCATGTCTCTTATTTTTCATTTTTTTTGTCATCTTTCTTTGCTTCTCTTTTGGTTAGTTCTTCAACCGTTTTTACATTAACCTTTTTTTTTTCCTCACTTCCACCTCTTTATTTTATCCACATTTCTCCCTTCGTCCTCCTCCTCCTCCTCCTCCTCCTCCTCCTCCTCCACCTCGCCCTCCTCCACCTCATCTTCATTGTCGCCATTCTGCAATCCTCTTTTAACCAATCTCTTGCCTCTCTCTCTCTCTCCCTCTTTTCCTTCTCCTCCTGTTCCTCCTCCTCATATTATCTTCTCATCAACCCCTTCCCACCTCCTTCCCTCTCATTTTCCTCCAACCCACCAATTTTTCTTGCCACTCCCTTCCTCCACCCTCTTCCTCCTCCACCTCCCGTCCCTTCTCTTCCCCTCCAGTCGTTTTCCCTCCCCCCATCTTTCCTTCTTCTCCCCTCCTCTCTCTTTCTCCCTCCACTCACTCCGTCACTGAGGCCGCTTCATGGACCCCGCCGTCATTTCCCTAATGGTATTGTCAAATCTCGCAAGTCTCCGTATATCACATTAGTCCTACCCTCCGTCACGCCGCGCCCGAGGACTGGAAGGCGTGTATGCAGGCGAGAAGGAGGGTGTGGCGGCGGGCGAATCATGTATGAGTGGAGTGCGCACGTTAAGTGGTACTTGTGGTGGTTGTGGTAGGGTGTGGTGGTGGTGGTGGTAGTGTAAGGATGAAGCAATGGTAACTCGGTGATGGCAGTGGTTGATCATATTAGGGTGGTGGTCGAGGTTACGTTGGTGGTTGTGGTGGTGGTAGTGTAGGGTTGAAACACCGGGGACGCGGTGGTAGTGGCGGTGGTTGTTGTGGCAGTGTTTGCAGTTATAGTGTGTTGGAGTTGTCTGCTTGCTCCTGTCTGAATGCTTGCCTGCTTTCTTGGTGTCTTGAATGCCTGCGTGATGTAGTTTGGTTAGTTATTCAAGTGGCTGGTGGTGAAGGGGTGGTGACGCGGTGGTGATGGTGGTTGTGGCAGGGATGACGTACTCATACTCGGTATTCATAGTATAATACATTCGAATACGGTACTTTGTGTATTCATATTCGTATTCCAATAATTATTGATGGAAATTAAAGTATTCCCATTCGTATTCAAATACAAGGGAAAAGTATTCGTATTCTGCAAATAATCTGACGAATACTTCAAAAAAATTATTATCAGAAATAGCAGCAGTTGTTCCTTGCACGTTGTAAGGTGACACCTCTGTACTGAATGCTGGCACCAGCCATGTCACTGTTCATGACATCACTTTACTGTTGCATAGCTTTAGAACAGTGCTGTACCCATGCAGTTACGTTAAGAAGGTATTTTCCAATAAAAAGTATTCGTATTTGTATTCAAATTAAAAACATTTCAGTGTATTCGAATTCGTATTCGTATTCGTCGGAATTTGAGGTATTCGTATTCGAACACACAACTCTTGTATTCCCTCCATCCATCCCTGCCCTTCTCGTTGTTGCCCTACCAACAGTGTGCGAATAATGGCGGTGGAGGAGCTGCTGCCTTTGCTGTTGTTATTGGTAGTAGTACGTAGTAATAGTAGTAGTAGAAGTAGTAGAAGTAGTAGTAGTAGTAGTAGTAATAGTAGCAGCAGCAGCAGTAGTAGTAATAGCCGTAGCAAAAGTAGTAGTAGTAGTACGTAGTAGTAGTAGAAGTAGTATAGTGGTAGTAGTTGTTGGAGGAGGAGTTGTAGTAGTACTGTTATCAGCATTACTAGCATTACTGATACGATAAAAACGAAAGTGCAGCGTGTGGGAAGTATAACAGTAACATAATGTCTAGACAATAAGAACAGAAAAGATAAGATATACGGTAGTAATAGTGCCAACAGAGGCTTCCCGCAACTCGGAGGTCACCTCGTCGCTAGCACCAGTTCCTTAATCAGAGGCTTCCCGCAACTCGGAGGTCACCTCGTCGCTAGCACCAGTTCCTTAATCAGAGGCTTCCCGCAACTCGGAGGTCGCCTCGTCTGCAGCTTCACTGTCTCCGGCAGGCGTCAGGTCATGAACAGTGTTACGGGACCGTCTCAGGTGTTGGTATATATAAACTGAAGAAAAAAATAAGTAACGAAAAGGAGTAAAAAAACAAATATCTATATGGAAAAAAAGTACAAGCACAAAGGTAAGAGCAGGGATGGAGTATTCGTATTCGAGTAGACATTCGAATACCGTATTTGGGTGTACTATTCGTATTCGAATAATTATTGATGGAAATCAAAGTATTCTCATTGGTATTCGAATAGAAGGGAAAAATATTCGTATTCTGCGAATAATCTGACGAAAACTTTTTTATTACCGGAAATAACAGCCGTTGTTCTTATCACGTTGTGAGGTGACACCCCTGTACTGAATGCTGGCACCAGCCATGGCACTGTTCATGACCTCACTTTACTGTTGCATAGCTTTAGCACAGTGCCATACCCACTTACGTTTAGAAAATATTTTCCAATAAAAAGTACTCATGAATACTTTCAAGTATTCCTATCCGAATACACGACGCTTGTACCCACTCCAGCCCTGGGTGGTGGTGGTGATGTGGTGATGTGGTGCTTGAGGGTGGTTGCAGAGCTCCCTTCCCAAAATGCTTCAACCCCCTCCTCTTCCACCGCCCTCTCATCCCCCCCCCCCACCCCCACCCCGCCACACCGTCCCAGCCTAGCGCGTGCCCTCAGCCTGGGCCTCGCTGCTTCAATAACTGTCCAACACACGACAGGCGAGGGAGGCTCCTGGCGGGACAGCTGCCGTGCTGCGTGCCCGCTGCCTCCACTCACCCACTAATCCACCCATTCACCAACCCACTGACCCACTGTCGCAACCTTTCACCGACTCACCTAACCACCTTCTTTTAGGTGCTGCCTATTTCGCCGGCAGGCTCTCTTAAAGGGTTCCTTGGATGACGCCAGGCAGTTAGCGTCGCAGGCACAATTTCAGCGAATCTTATTTAGAGTGGCTGCCGTGATGTATAACTCTTGCCTGGCCCATGCTGCCCTTGGGTGCTCCACCTGAACGAGGCCGCTCAAGTTAGGGTTAATTCACCTGGCTATCATGTGGGTGGGCCTCCACACCTCGTCGAAGGTTAAAAATTGTCAGCGTGCTTCGGTGGGACTCGAACGTGGGCCCTCAGGCTCACCACTCCCGCACGCTGACCACTCGGCCACCGCTCCCATCATTCCATTGACACACTCATCTCCACCCTCGCCTCCACCCACTAACCCACCACCCACCGCCCCGCCCACCCTTTTCCTCCCGTCCTGCCACCCACAAACCTCCCCTCTCTCTCTGAACACAACACCCATCTCCACCCTCACCTCCATCCACCCACAAACCCACTCACACACCACCCTCAACACCTCGCTACTCGACTTTCCTCCCTCCCTCCTTCTCCTTGCCTCCACTCACTAACCAATCAACTTACCAACTCTACCGTCTCCAGGCAACTCTGCCTCTTCCCTCCCTTCCCTCGACTCGCCCAGCAACCGAGCGCACACAGTCTTTCTTAACCATGGGAGAGCAGGGAGGGCGGAGCGGGTTAGCCAGGAAAAGGAAAAGTGCGGGGTTGCTTAAAGTAGGTTCGTATTGTTTTGCCAAGTAGCAGCTCTTTTTTTTCTTATTGTTCTCCTTACCACTCTCCTCTCCGCTCCCTCACTCCCTCACCCTCGCTCCCACACACTAACTCCCACTCACCTATCCCTCTCACCCACCCCTCTCAGGTAACCCTCTCACCACCACATAACACCCTTCTTCTTTTCTCCCACTCCTTAACCCACTATCTTTATCTCTCTTCCTTGCCTCCACACATATCTTCTCCCTTCCCTCTCTTCCACCAATCCACACACTCCCTCCTCCTGTTACCCGGCATCCCTCTCATCTCCCTTCCCTCTATCTCTTCCACCACGCTACAGTCATCTTCTCCCATCTCCTTCCACCCATCCACTCACTTAGCCTCAGCGCTACAGAGCCTCCCTCTCGTCTCTCTTCTTTCCATCTCTTCTACATTCAGCCTCCCTCTCGTCTCCCTTCTCTCCATCTCCTCTACATTCACCTCCCTCCCTCACGTCAGTAAGGTACACTCACACTCCCTCTCTCTCTTGCAGCATCACTCTCATCTTTCTTCCCTCCATCTTTTCCACCCATTCATCTGTGTTTCTCTCTTCCTCTTTCGCATCCTCCCTCTCATCTTTTCCCTCTCCCCCATTTCCATCTTTTCTTCTCCCTTTCTTCCGCCATCAAGCACCACTCATCCTCCCTCCCTTCCTCTCTTCCTCCCTCTCTCTTCTGTCTTCCTCCTTCTTGGTCTCTCGGCGCAAGAAAAGAATAAAAAAGAAAGCATCGGTAGCGTGACGAAACAAGAAATGGTTCTTATAATCATTTGTAGTTGTTTTATTTATTTTGTTTTTTGCCTAAGCATTATTTGACCTTTTTTTAGTTTGTTTTGTTTGAGCAGTCATTTGTCACTGTCTATTCTCGTATTTATTTTTAATTCCTCAGTTTTTTTGTTCCTTTTGTTATTCTCCACAGCATGGTTTGAGTGTTTGTGATTTGTGTTTTAGCGATCATTTGTCTCGGTCCATTCTTTGATTATTTTTTTCTAGTCTTTTTTTTTTTATTGGTTGATGTGCATTAATTAGCGAGCACTCAGTCTTCTCCATCTTTTATCTGCCTCGACGTGTAAACACAGCAAAAGATAAAAAAAAGACTCGTTTCATTATTAACGCGGCATATCCTGGCTGTCGGTCAAACACTATCTCTGCGAAGCCCTTTTTTTTCTTTTTTTACATGGCCATAGCACCGGTAGCCTCGCTCTCCTTTGGGGTAGTAGTGGACGGCCCCAGAACGTTAGCGGCGCAGGTGAATTTTATTTATAGTGATTGCTGTGATATCTGACTCTTGCTTGGCCCATGCTGGCCCCCGGTGCTCCTCTTGTCTGGAGTCGGTGAAGTAAAAGTAAATTATAGATCTGGGGCAGCACGTAGGTAGCCTTCCGCCACTTGACGATGGTTGAAAATTGTCAGCGTCTTGCGATGGGATTTGAACCCGGGTCCTCGGGATTACCACATCCACGCTGACCACTCGGCCACCGCCTCCCCAACATGTTTGCCGTAAGCATCTCGATAGTTAGACCTTCTGCGACACCCTTTTCGCAATTTACCGAACGAAAGAGAGAGAGAGAGAGAGAGAGAGAGAGAGAGAGAGAGAGAGAGAGAGAGAGAGAGAGAGAGAGAGAGAGAGAGAGAGAGAGATTTACATAGATTTACATAGAAAATCAGACCACACAGACCCCATGGTCCAGACTTGGTGGTCTGTCCTTAAACCTAAGTGATTTTACATTAATCAGAAGACTCCAAAACGTTGCATTTCTGCTCTAGTTGATATTAAGTTGAAGGAAGTGACGGTCGAGCTTATTTTTGAAGGAGTCAATCGTGTTACACTGGACCACTGATGGTGGAAGCTTATTCCATTCTCGCACTACAACGTTGGTGAAGAAAAAATTGGTGCAATCTGAATTTACTTGTCTACATCTGAGTTTTACGCCATTGTTCCTCGTGCGCAGACTGTCATCGATCATAAACAATGTTGATCTGTCTACATTCGTGAAACCATTAAGTATTTTAAAACATTCGATCAATTTTCCTCGGAGGCGACGTTTCTCAAGAGAGAACATGTTAAGGATAGAAAGCTTTTCTTCGTAGGATTTGTTGCGCAAGGAAGGGATCATTTTCGTTGCCCGACGCTGAACACCTTCTAATTTAGCAATATCCTTTGCATGGTGGGGGACCAAAACTGTACCGCATATTCCAAGTGGGTCTGACTAAACTGTTGTAGACCGGGAGTATTACATCTTTATTCTTGAATACAAAGTTTCTTTTAATGAAGCCCAACATTCTGTTCGCTTTATTTGCTGCATCGATGCATTGCTGTGAGAATTTGAGGTTTGACGCGATTTTGACCCCCCAAGTCTTTGACGCATTGAACGCTTTTGAGTTTAACGCCGCGCATTTCGTATTCGAACTTCTTAGTCCTCGTTCCAACTTGAAGGACCTGGCACTTGTCTACGTTAAAGGGCATCTCCCATCTATCCGACCAAGGTGAAATTTTGTGCAAATCCTCTTGGAGGCTTTGCCTGTCTTCGTCAGTGAGAACCGAGTTACCAATCTTTGTGTCGTCTGCAAATTTACTAATGCGGTTATTGAGTCCAACATCCACGTCGTTGATGTAAATAATGAAGAGCACTGGGCCAAGGACCGAGCCCTGAGGGACGCCACTAGTGACAGGCGCCCACTCTGAGTTAAATCCGTCAATCACTACTCTTTGTTGTCTGTTGCTCAACCAATTCGCGATCCATTGGTTTACTTGACCGTCAATACCTATTTGCTTTAATTTGTAAAGTAATTTATGATGCGGGACTTTATCAAACGCTTTCTGAAATCAAGATAGACTACGTCCAGTGATTTGGTTACGTCATAAACAGTGAAGAGGTCGTTATAAAGGTTAATAGGTTTGATAGGCAGGATCTTTTGTTTCGAAGCCATGTTGTGAGTCCCCAATCAATGAGTGGCTTTCAAGGTAACTCACAATTTTGTCTCTAATTATGCCCTCAAGTAGCTTACCTACAACCGAAGTTAGACTAATGGGCCTGTAATTACCTGGTACTTTTTTGTCTCCTTTCTTGAAAATCGGTGTCACGTTAGCCTTTTTCCAATCTGAAGGGACGATGCCTTGTCGCAAGGACATATTGAATACGGTTGTGAGGGAGGAGAGTATTTCGCTCTTCGTTTCTTTCAGCAGAGTTGGATATACTTTGTCAGGTCCAGGACTTTATTTGTTTTAAGTGAATGGAGAGCTTTAAGGACTTCATCGGTTGTTATTTCAAAATTAGGCAATGCATGCTCGAGATTTACAATAGTACTGGTGTTGGTGGTAGCGAGAGGAAGACTGTTAGTATTAAACACCGAGGAAAAGTAATTGTTTAAGAGGTTTGCAATGTGTTGGCTGTCAGTCACTAGTGCACCGTCGCTGTTTGTTAAAGGTCCAATACCACTTTTGATCGCCTTTCTGTTGTTTATGTAACTGAAGAAAGATTTCGGGTTATTGTACAGTTGGCTGCAATATTTTCTTCATGTCTACGCTTTGCCTGACCTACTAGTCTTTTTACTCGTCGCCTGGCATCATTATAGAGTCTAATGTTCTCGGGCGTGCTTTGTTCTTTCTTTAACCTGTAAAACAATTTTCTCTCATTGACTGATTGTTTAATTTCGCTATTAAACCACGGTGGGCTTTATTAGTGTTAATTCGCTTCGCACAAGGGGACGAATGTGTTCTGCTGAGTGAGTAAGTGATTTTAAGGCTTAGCCAGGCTTCCTCTACGTTGCCGTCATCTGATAGTTGTATTTCTGTTAGTTTTGTCGGATTTCTACGAAGTTAGCTCTTTTGAAATTGGGCACCTTTACTTTATTTTCAGTCACTGATGATTGAGCTTTAATGTCCACGCGCACTAATTTATGATCGCAAGAACCGAGGTGTTCTCCTACCGTGACACTACTGGACAAGGTTATCTTGGGTCGTTATAACAAGGTCGAGTATATTATTTTGTCGAGTTGGCTCAGAAACCATTTGGCTTAGATAATTTTCTTCTAGAAATTCGATCATTCTATGTGACTCGCCTTCTGTGCCTGACAGTGTCGCCCAGTCGATATGGGGGAGGTTAAAGTCTCCTAATATCAGTGAGTCGTTGTTATTAAGTGACTGCCTTAAGACGCTGTACATTTCAAGGTCGTCATCGAGTGATTGCCCGGGAGGTCTGTAGGTGACAGATATATTTAAATTGACTTTTGCAATGTTTACTCGCACGCACAAATGTTCAACGTTACTGTTTCCCGGTGTTTTGTCGGTGGGTTGCAAATAGCTTTTGACATAAAGGGCGACGCCACCGCCTCTACGGTTTACACGACCTTTGTTGAAGAGTCTGTAGCCATCTATGTTGTATTCGGTACTTAAATCAATATTTGTGGTGTCGATAAATGTTTCGGTTATAGCAATTATGTCAAAATTTTCTGTTAAAGCAAGACATCTCAGTTCATCAAATTTGTTTCTTAGGCTACGCGCATTGAAACTAAGGATTTTTAAGTTATCTAGAGGCTTGGTAATACAGGTGGTGGTACTTGCGGGATCACGGTTACGGGTTTGTTGCGATGCACGGCGTCTATTTACACGGGCGGGGTGGAGGACGTGGCCGTGACTCGTTTTTGCTCGGATGACACGCACTGCTTCGTTGAGGAGCCTTCCGAGTCTGGCTGCCCCGATGGGAGAAAGGTGCAATCCGTCCCTGTGGAAAAGTTCATTTTGTCCATAGAAATTGTCCCATGCGTTTAGGAACTCCACGTCAAGCTCCCTGCAAAGAGTCTGTAAGCGGTTGTTTAGGCTGAAGGCCTTACTGAAAAAGTCGCTCTCCGCCCAAGTCCGTGGTAGAACTCCTGAAATCAAAATGTTAGGGGATTTAGTCTTATACTGCTGGATGAGCCTACGGTACTTCTCCAGGAGTTCCTCAGACCGGGTCGTGGTGACGTCGTTCGTACCTGTGTGGATAACAAACAGTGAATCATTAGTAGCCTGGGGGGAGATCTCAAGAGCAGCAGTTATGTCGTCGATCCCAGCACCAGGATAGCAATAGTTCCGTCTTCGACGAGGAACTCTGCCGCAGAACTCAACGACCTGCTGGCGAATCATGGAGTCACCCACCAGGAAGGTGCTCTCCTGCTCGTCCTCCTCCTCCAGAATGGCAAACCTGTTGAAGCAATGAACAGGATAAATCGCTTGTCTGGCTGGTTTGGCTCCTCCATTCACGACGGTGAAGCCATCATGGTCGGTGCCACTAGCATCCTCCCGTTGCGTGGTGTTGTCCGCTGGTGTCGACGGTACCGCTGAGGGCAAGGGGGCGGTTGGAGAAGGGTTTGGCACCACAGCAACGTTAGCCTGGATGAATTCCTGCAAGGAGGCAACAGTGCGAGAAAGCTCTATTATTTTATTCTGACCTGCTTCCATCTTCTCTTCTTTCTCCTGCAGTCTTGTCTCGAGATGCTGCCTGGTGAGAGAAAGCTCCATTATTTTATTCTGGCCTTCTTCCATCTTCTCTTCCTGCTCCTGCAGTCTTGTCTCGAGATGCTGCCTGGACAGACACAGTCGACAGACAGCAGAACGCCCTGTAAAAAAGTGAGCTGAGAAGCTACCGTTACAAGTACTGCACTTCTTAGGCGCCATCTTAGCTGAAATGAAAGAGATAAAAACACAAAGTGAAGGGGATTAGGAAAGGGGGTGAGGTGTGTGAGAGGTAGTTTAGTAATGGAGGAAAAGTGAGAGAGAGGAGGAGTAGGAAGGGATGTGAGGTGAGTAAAGAGGGGGAAAGGTGTGTGAGATCAAGGAGGGTTAGGAAATAGGTGAGGTGGGAGAGAGGAGGAGTAGGAAGGGATGTGAGGTGAGTAAAGAGGGGGGAGAGAGGCGTGAGTGAGGTGTGTGAGATCAAGGAGGGTTAGGAAATAGGTGAGGTGGGAGAGAGGAGGAGTAGGAAGAGATGTGAGGTGAGTAAAGAGGGGGAAAGAGAGGCGGTGAGTGAGGTGTGTGAGATCAATTAGGTTTAGGAAATAGGTGAGGTGTGAGAGAGGAGGAGTAGGAAGGGATGTGAGGTGAGTAAAGAGGGGGAAAGGGAGGCGGTGAGTGAGGAGTGTGAGATCAAGGAGGATTAGGAAATAGGTGAGATGAGTGAGAGGGAGTTTGGGAAAGGAGGTAAGTGGGGAGAGAGGTGGAGTAGGACGTGTTGTGAGGTGAGTGAGGTGTGTGAGAACAAGAAAGGTTAAGAAAGAGGCGAGGTAAGGTGGGTGAAGGGATGGGTAAATAGGATGTGAGGTAAGGTGAGTGAGGGGGGGAGGGCTTAGAAATATGTGGAGGTGAGGGAGGAGTAGGAAGGGCTAATCCTCTAGGGGATGAGGAGGAGCAAAGGGATGTGAGGTGAGCGAGGTGGGGGCTTAGGTGAGGTGAGGGAAAGGGGTGTAGGAAGTGTTAATCCTCTAGGGATTTAAAGAGGATGTAGTGAGGAGGAGCAGATTGAACTCAGGGAATTCAAAGGTGGGTTGTCGACACACCCAAATCACGCGTGAGACACTCAGGAACACAAAGTCACACTCGGGACACACAAACACACAGAAACCCAAGCACAAGCACGACTAAACACCCTCAAGTCACTCAAAAACACCTGAAATACAACAGCACACTCAAAACACTCTGAAATCCACGCAGAGCACTATAAACAGCCAAATCACACGCAAAAGCACTGGAAACAACACACTCGAAACGCAGAACACTCGAAAACAGCCAAATCACACGCAGAAACACCGGACACAAAACAGCACACTCAAAACACTGAAACACACGCAGTACACTTAGAAGCAGCCAAATCACACGCAAAAACACCGGAAACACAACACACTTGAATCACTCTGAAACCCACGCAGAACACCCGGAAACAGCCAGATCACACGCAAAAAACACCGGAAACACAAATCACAGAGGCAACCACAGGCAGCACTATAAACAGCCAAAACACACGCCAAAGCACTGAGACACAACACACTCGAAACGCAGAACACTCGAAAACAGCCAAATCACGCAAAACACCGGAAACAAAACAGCACACTCAAAACACTGAAACACACGCAGTACACTTAGAAGCAGCCAAATCACACGCAAAAACACCGGAAACACAACACACTTGAATCACTCTGAAACCCACGCAGAACACCCGGAAACAGCCAGATCACACGCAAAAACACCGGAAACACAAATCACAGAGGCAACCACAGGCAACACTATAAACAGCCAAATCACACGCAAAAGCACTGGAGACACAACACTCTCGAAACGCAGAACACTCGAAAAACAGCCAAATCACACGCAAAAACACCGGAAACAAAACAGCACACTCAAAACACTGAAACACACGCAATACACTTAGAAACAGCCAAAACACACGCAAAAACACCGGAAACACAACACACTTGAATCGCTCTGAAACCCACGCAGAACACCCGGAAACAGCCAGATCACACGCAAAAACACCGGAAACACAAATCACAGAGGCAACCACAGGCAGAAACCACAAGCGACACACACCAAACACGTGTCGGGAAATCACAGGCAACACACAAGGTCCACTAGCGAGAACACACAAACGCAATCCCAAGAGCACAACGAAAACACAGGGCAAGCGATGTTGTGGAGCGCAGCGGGGTGAGGTCACGACCTTCTCTCAGCAGAGGTCGGGTGTGAATGAGAGAGAGAGAGAGAGAGAGAGATTTACCTAATTGTAGTTTTATTACATACAGCAGAGGCAGTCGAGTGCAAAAAATTATACTAACGCAAGAAAACCCCGCAGAGCTTTTAATATTTCAGTCCTAGTAATAACTCGTAACCATTGATCTTCCTTCACATCCACATCTTACTGTCGCCATCTTTTCTTTAACTTGATGAATGCCCTTGTCCTGAAGTACCTGGGGATTTGGACCGCTCCGTCTGACATCAGTTTCATAAGTGATGCTAAATCTCTGCACTTGCTTATTTTTTATCAACTTGGCTTTTTCAACTTCAAATCGCGAGTTCGTGTCCTTCCATTGATGTCCCTCTACTGATGTACCTTCATCCACCCTTCAAGAAAGCCTACTGGCGCTTTAGGGCAAACGTAAAAAAAAAGAAAAGCAGGACAGAGCGATTATGACTTAGTGTCTGTTTTCTTACTTTACTTTTATTTTTCCCTCGATTGTCCCCTCTACTGTAAAAACTATGAAGCTACAAATAAGTAAATACAACGAGAAGAAATATAGATATCGAAGCAAGACAACACCACCCTGGCTTCAAATCTGATAGACTCTGCGGGATTTCCATACATCAGTTCAAATTTCTACCTGCGACAGTTAGAATACAGCTACAACTGCGTATAAACAAGTTAGAACATACATCCGAGCCGCTATTACACACCAACGCTGCCGGCTCTCACATACGCAGCTATTTTCATACAGTAGTTAGTTTTGTACCGGCGACTGTAAATTATAACTACAACTACGTGAACACAACAAATTAAAACACACTTCTGACTCACTAATAGACACAACAACATCACAGCCGGCTCTCACATACGTCATTGCTCGGCTCTAAAGCACTCCCTCGCCTGTGTTTATGATGACAGAGACGCATAGCTGCTAAGCGCGTTACTCATTATAAAACACGGAATTGTCAGCCCGTTCGGGAGAGGAAAAGCAGCTGCGTGGTGCCCGTCCGTTGATGCCTCTGCCCTGGCCGCCCCGTGAGTCATGGGGGAGTGCATCATGCTTACGGCGTGCTGGCTACAGGTGGTGCTTTATGTCGAGCCATTAAACTGTTTACATGCGCGTGTTATATTAATCTTTCCATTTATTTGTTTAGCTGTTTATAGGTATGGCGTGATGGGCGGCTATTGCATGTGGCTGGTGTTTTATGTGTGGGGATTAGAATGTTTAGCTGTGCGTGTTTTTGGGGTGTTTATTTATTAGTTTATTTGTTTGGTTATGTTTTAGCGGCATGTTGGTTTCTAGTGGGGGTCGTTTCATGAGGAGTCGTTCAAATGTTAGCTGTTTTATTTATCTATTTACTTGTTTCTGTTTCTTGTGTTCCCTCTTATTTATCTTCCAATGGCGTCTTGATCACTAAAACTTTTTCTCATATATGTATTTAACCTTTTTTTCCGTCACTTTCTTTCCCTTTTTCTTTATAATCCTTCCTTCCTCTCTTCATTTTTCTTTTCTTTCGTTCTTTTCGTTTCATTTTCTTATTTTCGTTCTTTCGTTCCCTCCTTATTTTTCCCCCTTTTCTCTTTTTTTTCTATTGATATGAGTTCTTTTCCTTTTGTTGCGTCACGAAGGTGCAGAAAAACAGGACAAATTACTCTCCTTCAATATACACACCGTTCTGCCTTCCTCCTTTCCTCCCCTATCGTCTGGAATTCTCGAGGATGAATTATACATTATGAATACATTATACATGAATTATCAGAGTGGCAGCAGTGTGTCATAAGAGTTGTGTGGAGCTGCCGGGGAGGGAAGAGGGGGGCACTGCTGTGGTTAACCTATTCTGTGTACCATGTCATCCTTGGCCATAAACACACCTACAGTACATTTCCAGAGATAATAGAAGTCTGCAGAAGCCTAATGAACATACACTAACCATTTTTAGCCTATTCTGTATCATTTTTGTCCATAAACACACCTACAATACCTTCCCAGAGATATTAGGAGTCTGCAAAAGGCCTAATGAACGTGCACGAACCGTTTTCAACCTTTTCTCTTCACCATGTCATCCTTGGCCATAAACACACATACAATACCTTCCCAGAGATATTAGAGTCTGCAAAAGGCCTAATGAACGTGCACGAACCATTTCTTAGTCATAACATCCTCGCCTGTAAAACACCTCCAGTACCCTGCCTTTCCAGAGATATAAAGTGTCTGCAAAAGGCCTAGTGAACGTACACGAACTATTTCTTAACCCATTCTGCGTACCATATCATCCCCTTCATAAACACACCTACAGTACCTTTCCCTTTATACTCTCAGTCTCATTTGCCGCGATCACAAGGGTACCGCTGAGCTCGTTCCACTCACCCACTTCCATATCCAGTTTTTCTCGCTCTCCACGCACCAAAAACTCATCCACCGTACCCATTTGCGATACAGGTCTTGCAGTCCCGGTGGAGTAAAAGAGTGTTTTACGAGCGTCTCATTGTCCGTAGTCTTCGTCCATAAAACAAACAAACAAAAAGCATGTACACGTGGATGGTTGGCTGGCTGTGTGTGCGTGCGTGGCGTGTACAGGTGTGTGTGTGTGTGTGGGGGGGGGTTGTGATGTCAGAGAGGGAGGGGTAGAGGGGGGTGGAGGGTTTATTTAATTAAGGGGAGGGTATATACTGTGTTGATATGTCTTTGAAGCTAGGAGAAAAGGAAGGAACAGAGGAAAGGGAAAAGAAAGAAGGAATTAAGAAGGAAAGGAGGAAGGGAGGAAGGAGGAAGAAGAAAGAAGCAATTGAGGAGAAGCTGAGTGAGGAATGAAGGAAGGAAGGAAGGGAAGAAAGGAAGAAGGGAAGAAGGGAGAAGGAAAGATCTGGTGCTGGGCGAGGCATTGTCATACGCAAAGTTTTTTTTATCCGAATTCATACGAGAAAAAAAAATATAGTGAATAATGAAGTCTTATCCATCAGCCTTAAGACATGGATGCAACAAAAGGGTTACAAGAGAAGTGGATGACGACTAAAGTGGAGCGGATGAACCATATGGTGGAACTAGATGTCAGGGAGGGCGAGCGAGAGAGGAGAGAGGAAGAGGAAGGGGCGTGGTGGGTGACATACTAAAGACATGGATGCAAGAAGAGGGTGTAGAAGAGATGGATGAGAGCTAAACTAGACCTGGCTGAACAATATGGTGAGGCTGGATGTCTGAGTGGGCGAGGGGGAGGGAAAGAGAGAGGGGAGAGAGGGGAGAGGAAGGGGCGTGGTGGGCGACATACTAAAGACATGGATGCAAGAACAGGGTGAAGAAGAGATGGATGAAGACTAAACTAGAACTGGCTGAACAATATGGTGAGGCTGGATATGTGAGAGGGCGAGGGAAGAGAGAGTGAGGGAAGGGGAAGAAGGAGGAGAAAGAGAGAAAAAGGGGGTGACATACTAACCCAATCGCTGGTACTTCTGAGCCGATTCACTTTCAGTAACCGGCTGGAGGTCTGGCACTGGCACGCTGGAAGGATGAGAAGAGTAGGCAGCCAGGCGAGCGGTCGGGCAGGCAGGCGGGGCACTCGTCACCAGGGTTGGAGTATTTACACTTGAAAAAAATAATTACAATTACAATTACAATTACTTTTTCATCCTGTCTGTCTGCTGTTAGTGTACCATAGTTTTCCTCCTCCCGTTCATCATCATCACAATTATCATCACAATCAGTCAATATTAGTCCACTGTTCCTCATCCGTTGCTCTCTGCTGTTAGTGTACCATCATTTTCATCCTCTCCCTCCTCCTCCTCCTTCTCCTCTTCCTCCTCCTCCTCCTCCTCCTCATCATCATCATCACAGCCATTCACTTAATTCACCATATTCCATTTTATCTATTGTTAGTGTACCCAATCCACTTCATCCACCTCCAGCAAAGGCTCTAATAACTATCCCTATTTATTTCTCTGTCTGTCCTCTTCATTATTTTCATCATCTTCATCATTACTCATTATCACATTCATGATCAAAATCAGCCACTAATTATCTCCACTATTATCCATCTGTCACTCTCTCTGCTGTTAGTGTATCCCATCCAGCTCCATCCAACCCCAGCAAAGGTTCTAATAAGTCTCTCTATATGTCTCTCCCTGTAGTGTTAGTGTATCCCATCCAGCTCCATCCAACCCTAGCAAAGGTTCTAATAAGTCTCTCTATATGTCACTCTACTGTTAGTGTATCACATTTAGTTCACTCCAGCAAAGGTTCTAATAAGTTTCTCTATGTGTCTCTCTCTGTAGTGTTAGTGTATCCCATCCAGCTCCATCCAAAAGTGGTTAGCGCAGGGAGCATCAACTCATTCAAGAAACGTATTGATCGCGACTTTGCTGCATCGGGAGTGAACAAAACGTATATCCAAGAGTAGGTGCACAAGTGCTTTAATCCTTCCCTGCAAGCCACTCCTATGGCAAACGGTGTTAGGAATTAGGTCAATTAACCAGGGGATTAGACAAATTAACTATTTCCCTTATGAACTAATAAATATAATAATAATAATAATAATAATAATAATAATAATAAACGGTTTATTTCATGAAGTACCAGGCAGCCCTAGAGCTGAAAATATACATCAATGGAAGATGAAATGAAATGAATGAGACAAATGAACAAAGTAGTATGATCGAAAATAAAAAGGAAAATAGAAATAACAATAATAGCAATAATCATAGTAAAGATAATAATAATAATCACGATAATAATCACGATAATAATAATGATAATAATAATAGTATCATAATAATAATAATAATAATCATAATAACAACAACAATAAGTCCTAATGAAAAATATTTACAAAACATACAAATTGTGCTGCTCTTAATTTGCATTGTTGATATATTTGACCATCACGGGCACTGCGCTGTTCT
Organism: Eriocheir sinensis; assembly: GCF_024679095.1. Classification (NCBI taxonomy): domain Eukaryota; kingdom Metazoa; phylum Arthropoda; class Malacostraca; order Decapoda; family Varunidae; genus Eriocheir; species Eriocheir sinensis. Next base: position 575,523 of record NW_026111954.1, read on the forward strand.
TATAGCGGTCAGTCCGTGCCCGTATCGGGGCAATAATGTTGTGGTGTCGCACTGATTGCTGAGGGCGGTTCATTGCGGGTGGGAGGATGTGTCTGTGTCTGGGCTGGTTGAGAAGCTTGGTTGCGAACCGGTGTAGTAGGGTCTCGTGACGGTGTTGTAGGCTGGTGAGATGGAGGGAGTCGAGGGCGTCCTGGTAGCTGGTGTAGTGAGGGCCCAGGATGATTTTGCAGGCTCGCTTCTGGACGCGTTCAAGTTGGCGCCAACTAAGAGTGTCGTCTGAGCTCAAATAAGCCTTGGATGGTACTTACATGCTTCGCTCATCGGCTCCCAGACCGAGACAGTATCACCGTATTCACTGCCTGAAGACTAAACACATTTACAATGAAAGGAATAACAATAGTTCAGTGTTTCCTTTCATGAAATAATAAATAATTGCCCTTGCGGCAAGGATAATTTAACCGATCGAAAGCCACGCCATCTGGCGAGGGAAATTCAAAATACCCCTTCTGACCCACGTGGTTGGCTTTTGGCCCACTACATCACCTGCTCTCAAGCTAACAACACCTTCAGCGCTTCGCCCCACATTAACTCGCGACAGTGCTGACTTAAACTTAGTCCCGAGGACTACAGGACTCCTCCAAAACTTAATTCAAGAGACCACTACTTTTGAAACCCTTCGAAAGATAAGTGCCTCCTACAGTGATTACAAATAGGTATTACCATTAGGCCTGTTAGGATTATCGTTGCAACGCTGGGAGGTGCTTGTAGGGGAAAGCCCGGCACCCCTGATGAATTAGTGGTAAGTGGTTTGTGTGTTTTTTTTGTGGAGTTGTCCTGGTGCAGTTCTAGTGTCTTGCGAGAAACATAACCGTTGGGTACGGTAAATTCACTGTATCACAACATATTTTCAAAAGTAGTGCAATATTTTCAAAAGAAGTAACTAAATCAACTGCTCTCTGCTAGATTCAGTTGAATTTAGCAAAGAGTACAGTCGTGTTAGTTCATCCCCTGAGGCAGCATAAAGTAAAGATGAAAGTGTTAATGTTTGGTCATTCTTATGTATACGTGATCTGTCTCGGTTTGGGAGTTGGGATCACGAGTTGGATCTAGCAAACGGGTTCAGAGATCGGGTGATATGAGTTGCTTAATGGTACTTCGACCCTTCCTCCTCGACCACCCTCAGTATCTCGGGGGTGTGGTTCACTTGCGAGGAACTGGTTTGGTGAGGTACGTACTACGGGGATGCAGTCTTGGGTGGTTTTAAAATACGCCCTTGAACACCGGCAGTAAGTAGTTGACCCCCAGATGCCCGAAGCATTATTCAGTTGAATAGCTAGTGGCAATTGAGGGCCAACTAGCCGGTCCGGGACTGCCTCCTTGTGCAGTTAGGGGTCTCTCTTTTTCTTATAATTGCCCTTTTAATTGAAACCACCTCTATTAAGCAAACCCTTTAAGATTGTTTATATCAAAATTGAGCTTGTTTCTATATTTGCCACAATGGATTCAAAGCTAAACCCTGAGGAAGCAGCCACCCAAGGAGTAGTTAAAAACTGTTCCCCATGAGATAATCAAGACCCTGAGAAGGAGCAGGGGAATCTTTAAAAGAAAAATAACACTCCTTCTTAAGCAATTGAAAGAATTAACTCGGATTCCTTGACACCCTCCCTAAGTAAGAGCTTGACCAATAAAATAGTTATAAATGGCACAAGTGAGACACTATGATGACACAATAAATAAAGTAATGGATCAAACAGACCTTGAAAGTAAGGATGAAACTTACTATGCCTCAGAGTTGGAAGATCAAATGAATTTCTCACTACAGATTGAAATATAATTAGATCGGTATGTTGAGCTAAATAAGGATCAGGATTTAAGAGGTGCTCAAAGTGATATTACTTCACAGAATCTGATGCACTTTGTCACAGATTAATTTTAGTGCAGGTAAGCCTCCCCCACTGAATTGTGGAACATTTTCGGGAAAGGGGAAGGACAAGTTTGCTTTTAATACCTTTTTTAAACAATTTAATAATGTGATTGGGACGAGAAAGCATCTGACTGATGCTACCAAACTAACCTATTTAATTGGCTATTTGAGAGATTATGCTGTCTCAGAAGTGAAACATTTATCCATAACGGATGCTAATTACAAAACAGCCATCCAAATGCTGGAGAAAGAATTTTTAGACAAAGAATTCATTATTGATGAAACTTAAGAGAATATAATGAAATCTTATCCTAGCTCTTCGTTTGACCATGAATATACATCCACCAAGATTTTCTTAAATGAGGTAAGGGCCTATTTAGCCGAGTTAAAGACTCATGGCCTTAACTTTCTGGAACCAGACTCAGCTGGGCATTCCCTTATCAGCCACATCGTCTTTGACAAATTGCCAGCAACAGTAAAAAGGGAATTCATTCATCTTCTATCCAAGAATTACCCCACCATAACTGAAATCTATGAAAATTATCACAGAGTTCTTACCACTCTGAGTAAAGCTTGTTCAGTAAAGCCTAAGAATTTTAATAAAGGCAACAATAAGCCCTCCTTAGGTGAAAACAAACCGCCAATGAAGGCCAGAGAAAACCAAGCCCCAAAGGGTACACTCCAAAACTACAAATCCTTCTCCACAGAATTAACTTGTAAGTTATGTGGGGTGGTGGGCATTCTTTGGGCCAATGCTCGAACTTTACCAACTTGGAAGCCAAAATTGCCCGACTAAAAGAATTATCTATGTGTACCAGGTGTGCTGGTTCAGGGCACGATGAGAACAGCTGTTATGGAAAACAGGGTAAACTTAGATACCAATGCAGAGTCTGTCGGTCCAAAGAACATATTACACCCTTGTGTCCTTCGGCTGACAAGAAGGATAAAGCTAAACCTCAAATTAACAAATATAAGCTTGTGCCTGGCTCAAAGAAGTTTCGACTCTTGCCAATTGCTGCCAACAATGACTTTAACTTTAAAGAATGGCAGAAGGAGTAGAAAGGTTAGGTGCCTTGTTGATACCGGAAGCCAAAGATCATATATTTCGGAAACCGCTGCCAAAGACCTTTGCCCAGATGTGAATAAATTGTTTTCCGTAGATTGCGATATTGGAACCTACATTGGTGCAGAAACAAAAAGCTTCAAGCAAATGGCTACAGGGATTCAATTAGAAGATCGATTCACTTTTGTTCCCTTATTGGTGGACAAGACCTTGGACATTAATTTTTACGTTCCAGGGATGAACGCAGTCATTTGCAAATTCAAGGAAAATAACATAAAATTGTTGGATGAACACTTCTATGAGGCCAAGAACCATGAAACTATCCAAGTTGATATGTTGCTAGGCATTGACATACTACAGTCTATGTCATCAGTGTCCTGGCATGAGAAATTAGGAGGTAAATGTTTAGTTATGCACAACAAAGTAGCTCCCATTAGAAATGTATTTAACTTTTTGAGTCCAGCAGAGCAACAATTTGTTATGCGTCTCCTACCAAAAAAGGATGAGAAAAACCTATGCAACAAAACTAAAACGATGGTAAATGCCATTTTGGACCCTATAAAATTATATTTCAACCCACTTGAACACCTTCTATAGGACACGGAAGTGGACAGTGGACTGGAACATCTTTTTGGTCTCGAGTCCTTAGGAATTAAAACCACTGATCAAGACCTAGTGTCCCTAGAAAGCGAACAAATAAAGCAGTTTGAAAATGGCATTACTTTCAAAGAGGGTCATTATAATGTTGAGTTGCCATGGTATTCAGACAAATTAAATTCTGTTCTTTCAAATCATTCTGTTGCACTTAACGTGTTGGACCGAACTCTGGATCACTTAAAAAGAAAGGGGTTACTAGAAAAGTATCAAGCTGTATTTGACCAACTGCTGGCTGACGGCATAATAGAAGAAATTGAAGTAAAACCTTCTCAGTATAATGAAAATATTTGAATACCTCATAAACCTGTCATCAAAATGGAAGAACAAGTAACTATTAAAATAAGACCTGTGTTCAATTGTTCTTTAAAAAACAAGAAGGAATTACCTTATCTTAATGAGACTGCCTACCCAGGTGTAGATTTAATGAATAACATTCTTCAATTACTTTTCTATTTTCGCACCAATAAAGCAGTCATGCTCAGTGATGTAAAACAAGCCTTTTTGATGATTAAATTAAAAAAATGAAGTAGACCAAAATAGGTTTTGCTTCTTTTGGAAAAGAGGAAACAAACTGGTCACCTACAGGTTCAAGACCACAGTGTTTGGGTTCACCTCTTCCCCATTCATCTTGCACTATGTGATGGAACATCATGCAAGTTCATTTCCTGATGACAAATTAAGAAAAATATTGGCAAATCATTTTTTATGTAGCTAATCTATTGGTAACAGGAAATGAAATAACAGAAATGAAGAAATTATATAATCTGGCGTATGAAAGAATGAAGGCAGGCGGAATTTACCTGAAGAGCTTAGAATTCCAATTCAACTGAATTGAGAGAACAGATGGAAAGTGATGGAAGATTAGTAGAACACTCCAGCGAAGAAGAAAAGGTGCTAGGGTATAGATATAATGTTCAGCAGGATTCACTGAGCATAGCTACATGCAAAATAAATCCAGAGGCAAACACAAAAAAACAAGTCCTTTCTCAAACTTCCAAACTATTTGATCCTTTGAATTTGGCTCTACCTGTAACCATAAGAGAAAAAATATTAATGAGAAAAATATGGGAACTAGGAGGAGGCTGGGACGAACCCCTTCCTGAAGAGATATGTACTGAGATGAAAAAATTAAGTAGAGACTTGGAGATGCTGTCAGAAGTGTCATTTCCTAGACATGCTCTAAACGAGCTAAACACATATGGGCTACATATTTTTTGAGAAAGTTCCGCTGAAGCGTATGGCTTTGTTGCCTACGCTCTAGATGGAGAGGGTAGAAGTACATACCTACACTCTAAGTCTAAGGTAGCTCCATTAAATAAGAGAAATGAACACAGCATCCCCACTCTAGAGCTCATGGGTGTGATATTAGCTTTCAAATGCTTACCTACAATTTTAGAGGCTCATCAACACATCCAAATTCAATTTATAAATATCTGTGTGGATGCTCAGGTGGTGCTAAATTGGCGTTTAACTAAGGCTACTAAAGTAAAATCCAAATTATTGAAATACAGAGTGTTAGAAGCCTGAAGACTGAAATAAGTAAGAAATTCAAGTTGCCTGTAGCATACCACTATGTACACACTGAAGAGAACCCAGCAGATATGCTAACCAAAGGGTTATCTTATAGCAAATATCTGGATAAAATGAGGTTCTGGCTGGAGGGACCACAGTGGCTTACTAATGATTACCAACTGTGGCCTCAATACCCTTTGTTGAGCATAGCACCTTCTCAAAAAGGCCAAATATGCACTGCTTGTACCTCTCAACCGCCTAATGTAAATACAGGAGTAATAAATATAAATAAATACTCTTCCTTTGAGGGCTTGTTGAAGTGCACAGCTTACCTATATAAATTTCTAAATAAAATAAAGGATTGTGATCCTAAAAAGAAAGCCTTAGAGTATTGGGTAAAGGTGGCTGAAACTGATTGTTTCCAGAATGAACTGAATTTCTTGAACAATCCAAATAATGCAAATGAAAAATTTATTCCTCCTCTGGTATCTAACCTCAACTAATTTCTTGAAGAAAGAGGCATTATAAGGTCCAAAGGCAGGATAAGTAAGTGTCAATACTTCAAGTATGACATACATCACCCTGTGTTACTCCCTAAGGAGCACAGGTTAACTATATTGATAATGAATGATTGTCATAACAGAATGCAACATTTAGGCATTGGAACTACCTTGAATTATTTACGGGAACAAGGGTACTGGATACCTAAGGGTAGGATGGCAGTCAAGAGCACACTAAGCTCTTG